>NC_089793.1:7305323-7370323 GCF_040412425.1 Macrobrachium rosenbergii | reverse complement strand
TCAGGTTCAACATTAATATGCTTATGAGATGCTGGCTACTGATAAGCACTAGTAATAAGATAAAAACAAGTAAAACAAATGCGCGTAAGTTTCTTCGTCACAATCGAGTTTTCTGTACAGCGTATAATCAAGGCCACCGAAAGTTAGATGTATCTTTTTGGTGGTCTCGATATAATGCTGTATGAGCAGCGGCCCATGAAACTTTAACCACGGCCCGGGAGTGGTCTGTCCTATATCGCTGCCAGACGCACGATTATGGCTAACTCTAACCTTGAATAAAATGAAAATCACTGAGGCTAGAGGGCTGCAATTTGGTAATTTGATGATTGGAGGGTGGATCATCAACATACCAATTTGCAGCCCTCTAGCCTCAGTAGCTTTCAAGATCTGAGGACGGACAAAAAAAAAGTGCGGACGGGCAGACAAAGCCGGCACAATAGTTTTCTTTTACAGAAAACTAAAAACTAGACAGATTTAATAGAGAATAAAATATGTACAGCAGCATCAAAATAAATCGATATCCTGATGTCACAAACAGTTTTACAAAAAGAAATTTAGAAATAGACCACTAACAGGATAAATAAAACATTTGGACACGTAATACATGACATGTCACGAACTAAGTCTTATGCCTACAGCAAGCCTGCGCTACATAACGTTCGGTAGCCTTGAACTGGGATTTGTAAACGGATGTGCCAATCATTTCTCTCTCCTCTCTCTCTCTCTCTCTCTCTCTCTCTCTCTCCTTAATTCGCGAAGGCTTTGCTTTATCTTCGATGTTCTCGTATTATTCGGCAAATCTTAGGTAAGTTTAGTATTTATTTGCTGAAAACCGTCGGGTACTCTCTCTCTCTCTCTGTGTTCTCGTGTTATTGGGCAAATCCTATGTAATTTAGACCAGTTGAAGATTAGTAAATTATTAAAAATTATTGAAAACTGTCTGGTAATCAACCAATTTCTCTCTCTCTCTCTCTCTTTGTGTGTGTTCTCGTGTCATTGGGCAAATCTTATGTAATTTAGACCAGTTGAAGATTTGTAAATTATTGAAAATTATTGAAAACTGTTCGGTAGTCAATCAATCTCTCTCTCTCTCTCTCTCTCTCTCTCTCTCTCTCTCTCTCTCTCTCTCCTTCGGCTACGTGGACACTAAACAAAGGACGAGGAAACCTAGGTCGCATCCGTCTAGATGACCGACTTTGAATAGGTACGTCACAAAAGGCGTAATAAGGACGAGAGAAGACAAAAAGAAAAAAAAGGAGAAGACAAAAGTAAAGTTGCACTAGGATGATGAGGATAAAAAAAACATACTGGAAAAAAAGTGATAAAAAAAGGAGGGCCTTGACAGAAAATAGACTAATATATTAAAAGGTTAAATATGAAGAGAATTTACAATATTATAAGAAAATAAAAAAATATAAAAAACATACCATTAACGAAATAATAAAATATTAAGAAATATTCAGATAGAAGAACAACACATGAAAACAACCATACAGCGTGTAAATAAAAAAAATGTGACCACCAAAATAAAAAGAGTAAAAAAAAAGTAAAAAAAAAAAGGCCCCAACGAAAAAACTATATATAAAAAATAACTAACATACAACTACTTATCAAAATAACAAAGAGCAAACGAAAAAAATCACAGGCGGGGAGGGGGAGGGGAGGGGAGGGGGGGCGGGGGAAGGGAGAGGGGAGGTAGCGCCACCAGACAAACACTCTCCTTCCTCCTTCTCCGCCTTGATTCAATCCCAGCTCCATCTCGCTTCCTCTGAAGGGGAGGCCCTTAACATCCACCTTCCTGTTACGGCTTCGTCTGCCTCATTATTCAATTACCAGAACACTCATTCGTTCCTTAAGTCTGCTATTACTAATCTTCAACGAGACGGCAAAGGCATGACTGCTATTCCCAAGGCAACGGCGATTGACGGGAGGGAAAGGCGTCACACAAACTTGGGTCATTCGCAGGACAGTAAACAATCTGGATGTAGAAAACTGAAGGATTATTAAACACTTTATATAAAGTTACGACTTCTACGGAGGACCTCCTCAATGATAGAGACGGTTCAAAAGGGGAGATTCTTTCATTTTAAGCCTCTCCAGAGGCTCGTCTGCCTCCATCTCCAAGGAACTACTGTAAAATGATTTGGTTCCTTGAGGATGGAGGCAGACGAGCCTCTGAAAGCTTGGAAGAATCTCCTCTTATGAACCTATCCTATCACTGAGGTCCCCTATGGCAGTAATAAATTCATTCACCGTGAAATTGTGCTTTTTGGAGTACTTTATTACATAAAGTATATACTTTACATACTTCACCAGATTGAGTTGTGAAAAGCTCACTCACATTTTGTTGATATATACTTGAACTTTAACCAGTACATATTTAATATGAAGTATTGGTCTTTTCTCTATACAAATACCATCCAATCGCAAAGAACTTGAAAAGCACTTGAAAGCAAAGACGAACAATAGCCAGTATGTTTAAAAATATTCCAATAAAAACCTCAAAGAAAAAAATCACAGCAGGACATGTGGAACTCTAAATGTATCATATTTCTAATCAAATTACAAGTAAATACCTATAACATCTTCTCTCTCTGTGTGCGCAAAAATCAAATCAATCGATTAGTGGCTTCCTCTTCAAAACCCATTTGGAACTAACCAATGGAATGTATCCAAAAGCAATACTTGCCTGAGGAGCCGTGGCATTTCAAAAGAAAAAAGAAAGAAATTGCATGCATGCTAAATTATATAAATGCCTATGAGAAAATATTTTATATTTATTCATATGTCAGCAAATGTACGATACATCAAAACGAACACCCATAAAGAATACCTAAGAACGCATTTATATGCCAAGCATATACGTCGCTACTTATTTTTCATTACAGGGTAATTCAAGAAATTGGCACTTTCTCCTACGCTAATCAAAAGATCAATTATTCAAGTGATATTCGTTAAGAGGAATACAACTCTTAACGACGATTGTACATCAGAGCTGAACACACTGGTTTTAGTATTTGAATCTTGTTTATCACTCTAGTTTCACAGAACATACCAAATAAAAACAATTCTGTTTCCCACAATCTCTTACATATTATAAAATTACATAACAGTATGTTAAGCTGCAGAACTACACAAACACAAAACGAGAATAGAATTATTACAGATTACTTATAGTAAATGAATCTAAGTAGAAATTAAGTCCTATTTGATATGAAGCGTAATTTGCATTTCTTTTAAACTAAAAGAACTGTAGCCTTTTATCCAAAAGGAACTGACTCGAAACGGGTAGGAATAAAAGAATTAATCGCTTTTCGAACCAATCCGCTTACATACTATCTAGAACCTTTTCCATATAACAAGAATATTTATCATGGCCACAACAAAACTGTCCAACCATTACCCCGAAGTCTATTTATCCTCTGGTCACAACCGAATCGTATCAATGACGACTCACTTGACACCGGGGGAGGGAGACGCGTGGCCAAGCCCAAACGGGCCAACACAATTCGTCGCAGTTACCTCCCGACCACAAGGAGAAAATCAATCGGCGTTAAGCGTGTGTTACGCATAACATCGCGCCGCGTCACCGATTCGTTGCGTGATAATCGAGACCCAAAACAAGATGACGCCCGGGACTGTTTGCGCCAAGATGGTAAGGATACGAGTCTATTTGCTGATGCACGGCGCTTTCTATTTACCTTTGTGTTCCCATGGTCTTGTTATTATGACAAATTTAACTGGGTGGATCACGTCAAATTGAGGGGGCCACTGTGAGACATAAGAAGCTTCTTGAGAGAGAGAGAGAGAGAGAGAGAGAGAGAGAGAGAGAGAGAGAGAGAGAGAGAGAGAGAGAAACTTCCTCCAAGCTGTCTTCAAGGACTCATCCACTGCAAGATTCAACAGCTGGTCGATTAGGCTATGGCACTGAAAATCTTGAGAGAGAGAGAGAGAGAGAGAGAGAGAGAGAGAGAGAGAGAGAGAGAGAGAGATTTCTGATACCTACACAGATTGGGGAGTTGATGAAATCTTATCTCACTGCAGATTTAATGGAAAACAATGAAACAGGTGTCCGCTCGTTTTCCAACAATGACATTGTTCTCGTTGCTTGCAACATATTCTGCCGCTTTCCTATACCAATTTGGGTACCATCATTGCCAGGCAATGGATGACGACGAGTTTCTAGATGGTACGTTTATTTATTCCCCAATTTCTTTACTCTATACTTCTTTTTGCACAGGTTGGCATTCTGCTCTGTGAAAGCTTGCCATTCAAGTTCCCCTTGGTCATGCCATGTCTTTCATACGAATGCACATGCATCAGTAATAATAATAATAATAATAATAATAATAATAATAATAATAATAATAATTATTAATTAACGTGTTGTATAAAAGGATAGAACGTGTTTCAGATACTGTAACCTACTTGTAACCTATCGACAACGCAGAATCACTTACTTGAAATGGAATTGAAAATTCAATTATATTCATTTCTCTTGAAATACAAATGAATCAAATTTCATACATTTATAGAAGTGGGAATAAATAAACAGCGCTTCATGAGCCTTTGCATGTTTACACATAATAAACACAATGTGGCCGATGAGAGCTAAGAGAAATTTTATACCGGAAAGGTACCCCAAGGATGAGTGTATCCTACAAAAGATCGTTACACCGACCATTAATCTCGCTCATATTCGAAAATTTATTTCCAACCCTCTTGCTACGCCTAATCATTCATTCAATCATTTAATTAAGTGCTTACTGATACGGCAAAACTTACATAAGAAGTTACTGAAGATTCCACTTGCAGCGGGAGAAAGTCAGATACTGACATTTACAATCCCCAGCAGTTCGCTTCTCCAGATGACTTCGGTATGTGTGATTGCGTGTGGGCGAGCGCGCACAATTTTGTGTGCGATTTCTACCTTTCTTTGTGTGTGTTTGTGTGTAGCCTAAGTATTAATCTAAGGCCTCCTATCGTGAGAACCCCCATTGTACGACGCCGCTTGGCCGAAACCACGAAGCAGGTGTCGCGCGGCTCCCGGGATGGAATTTATGATCGCAGGGGCCATTTGATTTCGCTGATTATTCACCATAACCTCAAAAATGCTGGAATTCCTCCTCTCCTTCCCCCCCCCCCTCTTCTTTCTTTCTCCCTCCCCCACCCCCATCTCCAAACTTCTTCTCAGGTTCCCAGGGTCTTTTGACGTTTTTGTTCCCTTTGCTAAGCGAATGAGTCATCGCTGTAGAAGACAGGTGTGCTTATGATGGTGGTCCTTTTGTTGGGGGTGAGCTAGACCTTGGATCTTTCTTTCGCCATGGAAAGTTGGTTAATTTCATTACGGCGAAGAGTCCGAGACGGGCAAGGTATAAGTCTCACATGAGGCCTGAGGACCTCAACAAGTGTGTTAATGGAATGGAGATACGGGATGACAAATCAACCTAGCTTCTTCCGAGGCAGGTTAAATGACTCAGGAAATAATAATAATAAAAAAAAACACATTCTGTATATGTGCACTTATACAACAACTCCTACCCACCCTCAAAAAGCAAATAACACCTGCATAAACAAATGCGCATAAAAGCGACACCAGTTCAAGTGAAATGTCACTTGCTGCTGTTACGTCTCCGTCACGGGCCGCTACGCTCCAAGAACCACCACCACCACCGCCCCTCCCCTTCAGGATGAGCCCTTTGCTGGCCTCTGAGGGAAGGAAGGCACGAGCTAACCCACCTTGACCTCTGATCTTGGCCAGAGAACCTAACATCCCGGCTCCTACTCCCCTTGGGCTCTGTCCAAGGTACAACAACACAATTCCACGCCTACTTCTTGCTTTCTCTCTCACGTGAAGACCCTTACAAAGGAGGTTTTACTTACACGTTCTCTTCCCAAAGCTCTCTCTAAATACTTTACATACTTGCTCGAAAGGTGCTTCGAATAAGATAAAAATAAAAAATATGTTTCTCGTTTCTACGTCTTTACTTGAGGGAGCAGTTTAAGATAACAGCTGGGGAATCTTGTCTAAAGGATACGTTTTAGAGGTTCGACAATACTGACAGAGTCGTTTGCCAGTAAAAAAAAAAACTAGTACATTTTTCTAGAGATGACTCACTTTCACACCTGCTATAATAGTTGACAAATAAACTCAACTTCGACTGTTTATTCAAGTTACCAAATTCAGTCACTTCAAGCATACACTGGAACTCTTCTATGAACTATGGTGAAATCTGCAAAAATATGCACAGAAAAAAAACTATATATATATATTAAGGAATGTTGCCTTCCCTGTAAGTAAAATCTAAAGAATGGCTCTGCAAGAGAGAAAGTTGCAGTTACCCCGTGTCGTCACAACTCGGATTTCAAGGTTTACCGTCGAATTGAAATGCCAAAGCTTCAAGTAAACATATGTAAAGAAATAACTGAATAAATCGATAATATGTCTATGTATGTAATTTAAAAGAAAATATAATACTAATGATAATCCCTTCCTGTTCCTTCACATCACATCAAAGAGAAATTTTGCATCCAGAGAGAGAGAGAGAGAGAGAGAGAGAGAGAGAGAGAGAGAGAGAGAGAGAGAGAGAGCATCTGACCTTCGGATAGGAAGGGGAGATGAAATACCTCATTAGCGTAATGATGGAGAAGAGGAAATATGTCGATTTTATCTCCCATTTTTTTTTCCCTTTTTCCAAAAGGAATATGAAGAGCAAAGGATTCACCGTATGCCACGGCTATTGCAGGAAAATAGATTTAAAAAGTGGGTTAGCTAATGGACCTCTGGCGTTTATAAAGATTTCGTAAGAATTGCGCAGACTCTGCCATGAGAAATTTTACACTCAAGCCACACTCCCAAGCACTGATACACTAGAAGGGATGACTGTTGCCTGTGATTAATGCCCTGTAAATATATATATATATATATATATATATATATATATATATATATATATATATATATATATATATATATATATGTGTGTGTGTGTGTGTGTGTGTGTGTGTGTGTGTGTGTGTGTGTGTGTATGTATGTATGTATGTATGAACATATATATATATATATATATATATATATATATATATATATATGTTGAGCCAACATAGTAATTAAAAATTAGAACCTTTAATTTAAAATTATTACTCTTAATTCCTACAACCACACTACTGACTTAAAATTCTTGTTTTATAGGGCTAGGGCGAAGGGATTACTCTTATGGATAAATATTGCACCTTGCATTTAAAAAAATTAATTTAACAAATCACTAATCTTTGCCAAGCTCCTAAACTGGCTTACATAATGAAAACGAATAAATTGCGAACAAACGTAAAGCAAATCCAAACTTTTCAGTAAAATCTATCAGTACTTTTTCTCCATGGATGTCCTGATGACACATTGACAACAACGTGTCCTGCAACGATTTGGATTGTGGAGAGAATTACAATTAGCCAAGGAAGATAACGTGCTCATTACAATGATGCTATGTAACACACTGCTGATGATTCAGTACCGATTTCGAAGTCATTAAAATCTCATTTCAGCACCTGTACTTAATTCTATCTCAGCAATGCAACTCAGCCTGACGAAAGTTCCTCAAAAAATGACATTTTTGGTGAAAGTTTACGGTATGTCAGCCCCGGTAAAAAAAAAAAAAAATTGCTTGCAAAAAATGCCTCTCGTAAGAAGGCGCCGGAACAGTGTTGAGAACCCTTTGAGATATGAAATTTCTTTACAGACCGACTGTTTCCTTGATTTGTACAAAGATCTGGTATCACAATTACTAAGGTCATCGATGCAAAGCATTCAAATGTGGACAGCAAATAGAACCTTTGACCTAATAGTATACGAATCTTTCATAGATATCTAAAATACTCTCACAACTTCAAAGAACATTAGATTTCAATGTTTGAGGGACCATAATCACTTGCATTACTGCGTATATTGCATGCCCATTTCCCGAGAAGCTTGCCAGAAGAGAAAAAGACGAATCAAAGTCTTGATAAGAAGACAGTACCTGCAAACAATGCCATTGACTTCAATAGAAATATACAATACTATCACATACATTCCAGAAACATACAAGCTAATAGAGGTACAAAAACTACACGTACCCGAAGATACCGAATCCCACCAATGTTACCCCATCCGGGAATACCGCGCACTTGAGATACACGCACCAGGGCCTACTTCTTTCCCCCTCGACGATTCCCCTCGTGCATACAAGTCTATGTGCCATCAGGCCCAATTGATTCAAGTAGGCTATCAAGAGGGGATTTAAGTGGCACGGGTAGGCTGCCGACAGAGGGCGTCACGGCAGCCCAAAGCAGAGTTCAAGAGATTCTTGGGTGCTTATTTTGTGGCTGCCGAAAGTGTAGAGTGATGGTCCTGTCACTATCATTGGGTCGGTTTTCTTTTGGTACGGCCTAAAATGTCTAGGTCGTTATTATTATTCTTATTATTACTATGTGTTTGTTTTCGTCTCTCTTTTTTTATTGCTTCACTTATGGGTCTTTCATTCTTTGGAAATTTGCTTGGTCAATCAAATGGCCTATACGATTTTCATAAATACGTTTACTTAACATCACACAGTCAACAGGAATCTAAATAATTTCCAACCTAACAAACTGTGCTGCACAGTCACCATTCAATTTAAGAGATTTGTCACCAAATGCTTTTTATCTGAAGAGGTAGCCTGGCAAAAACAAAAATAATAATGAAGGTGATATATAAAGAAGTCTGATAAGCAGACTGGCTAGTGTATTAATAATAGTATCATAATCACAACTAGCCTCAGTATATCAGGCTATTGTGAGACTTTTTATTTTAACAAAGCTCATTCTCGATCCAAGTAAACAATGAATGTTCATGTAAAGATTAAAATCCACCTTTTTGTTAGATTTTTTTTTACAGGCAACTTAAGCTATTATCATTAGTGTCAAGTTCACATTAATATTTCTGAGATAATCGCCCAAACAGCCTAAATAATATGGACTCAGTAATTTCAAGGACAAATCTTCCACTCATACAGAAGCTTATTCGCTCCAAGTCAATCTTCACACTTTCTCTATTTAATGGGGAAAGAATTCACTGCAATGGAGAGTCTTTGTTATTTTACTTATCTGGTTATTACGGCCAATTTAAAAACCTTGAGAGAGAGAGAGAGAGAGAGAGAGAGAGAGAGAGAGAGAGAGAGAGAGAGAGAGAGATTTCTAATCTCCAAACAAAGTTAGTTTAAAGCACAAAGAGAGAGAGAGAGAGAGAGAGAGAGAGAGAGAGAGAGAGAGAGAGAGAGAGAGAGAGTCAAAAGGTCGAACCTCTCGCACAACTTATCAATTCTAACCATCAAAACGTTTTTTCCAGTTACTTAAAAAAAAAAGACGAAAAACTAAAAGCAACTGAACAATACATTAGAGACCCACTTTTCGGCCATCTAAAGAGGGCGTGCTGGTGGGGTGGTGGGAGGAGGAGGAGGAGGAGGAGGAGGAGGAGGAGGGATGGCTAGACAAAGATTATTACCAGGGTTATGCGCTGCACAGGAGAACAAAGCTTTCCGAAACGTTAGCAGTTTTTTCTTTTATTTATTTATTTATTTATTTATTTATTGTGGATGAAACGACACACTTCAGAACGGACTTGGTGCTGACGGCTCCATAAGGCGTACAGTAAACAGGGGCGATGTTGCATACTTCAGATCCAAAGTTAAGTATATCTTAGTTTAACCAGACCACTGAGCTGATTAACAGCTGCATAGTACAGTGCTTTTATGTTAAAAACATACATTTAAGATCCCGGTGTGCATTTTGGACTCATAATGTACAGTACATTTTAAACGTCAGTAGACATTTGGAACTCAAAAAGAATACAGTCTGTACTCATGAGAAAACACTTGTTACCGTGCATTTTTATAGCCTACATGCAGGCCAATTTACTATTAAAATTTTCAGTGCATTTCGCGTCATATAGTAAACACACTGTCCACTTTTCAATAATTACAGCATACTGCGTAAAATTTATGGAAAAACTAAAAACGCCGTTATATCAAAGCATCTAAACATCTCAGAGACAAACATTCGTTAAAACTACTGTACGGATTTCCAAACAGCACAAAATGACGAAATAAAAGTACTTACTACTACGCGACAAATCGGGAGAATCTCTTTATCACGGGACTCCTCATTATCTAATTCACGATAACAGGAGCAGCTCTATTCCAGGTTAGTGCTGCTACACTCTAACATGAAGTGGGCACTAGTATAGTAATCGGGATGCCCCGGGTATCTGCCATAACTATATAGCTCGCCAAGGAACCTAACATTAGGCTAACTGGACCAAAGAAGTCTAAAGCCTGACTATTTTAACCCCAAGAAGCATCTGAGATGAACAGAAAGATTATATTCCTCTTGAGACGTTATCTAGGACGACTGAAGGATGAGGGAAGTATAAAGAATAACAGAGAATATGACGTAGGGTGGAAGGATGGAATAAAGGATGGATAGGAAGAGGTAGGGGGAATTGGAGAGGTTGGGGGGAAGCTTTAATTTTTCCATCTTTCAGAGTATTTTCCCTTAAGCAGTTAGCTATATTCAGTCTCAGGTGGTTCAGAACTGAAGTTCTGCCAATAAAAAGCTTGATAATGTTATCATCATTGTTAAAAGAAAGTTCTCTATACCTTACTTAGAAAGATTTAAAATTAAGTCTATTATTATTATTATTATTATATTATTAATTACTACCACTACTACTACTATTATTATTATTATTATTCTTCAGAAGATGAGCCCAATTCATAAGGAACAAGCCCACAGGGGCAACTAACTTGAAATTCAAGCCCCCAAGGAATATGCTGCTCATTACGAAGTAAAGAGAAGGTAAGGGGAAATACAGTGATTACGCTAATAAACAGAAATACAGGACTTCCAAATAAAATAAAAAAATTCTAAACAGAGATTCCATTCTTTAAGAGCCTCATCCAAGCCGGTCACTACAAGCAAGTCCAATCCCTCAGACGCGCTGACATACTTCAAGAGGCCAGGAAAGCGGTCTCGAAGGGCGAGCGTCATCAGCTACGTGAATGCTGGTGCATTGCAGAACTTAATAAATTTACATAATCTTAGCTGTTAATGCACGGTGGACCGTTTATGGTAACACCTATCAGAGCGAACGGTCCTAGGTATGTCATCATTATGTATATAAACATAACTCGTGAATTACACACACAATATATACAGTATATGTATGTATATATATATATATATATATATATATATATATATATATATATATATATATATATATATGTATGTATGTATATATATGTATATATGTATATGTGTGTGTGTGTGTGTGTGTGTGTCCGTGTCTGTGTGTGTGTGTGACAGTAACCAACAGGCTTCACAGAAAAAATTGGCCTTAAGTAAAAAAAAAAATATATAAATAAAGCCAACAGTTGGGTAAAATGGTAAAACATATGATTATTAACATAAATAATTGTGTAGAGACAAAATCACATTCTTCAGAATTAGCAAACACGTCAATACGTTACCGTGCGATTAATAAAGAAATATATTTTTAATAATCATACTAGACAACAAATTACAAAAATGCAGTATATAACTGCCAACTTCTCTCTGTAACCTCAGACTACAGAAAAATGTTAGAAGTAACGTTAGCCTTACTTTTAACCCAACAAAGAAAGCATACAACACACACACACACAATCACAAATAAAGAAAAAACACTATCATGGCAATTGGACTTAACACCAAAAACGCTGGTGGTACTCAACAATCGCCGAACTTTTGAAGCGAAACCAGAATTAAAATCGAGCACTCGGGAATAATTCGAACGAGCGGGTTAATGCTCAGTGACTCATATGAATCCTTTCTCGGAGACTTCATTAATGTCGCAAGAGTTCATTAAACGCTCAGACTTCATTATATGTTCATTAGAAGAAGTCAACCGTTTCATTTAAGTCAAACCAGACCGAAGCAGCTGTTACACAACGCAAGCTTGGTAGGTAGGCCGCACAGAGAGAGAGAGAGAGAGAGAGAGAGAGAGAGAGAGAGAGAGAGAGAGAGAGAGAGAGAGAGAGAGAGAGAGAGAGAGAGAGAGAGATCACATCAACCTGTTCCTTTCTTATACGACTATTTCTAAAGTAATGAATTTTCCGATAAACTTCACTGCATTCTCAACTTCCACCCTGTGAAAAATGCACGTCCTTTGTCGATAGTCATGGCTGTTGCGATGCCTATTAACAGAAGCCGATCAATCAGTCAAACATCAGAACGTACATATGAAGCCAATCTGCAACCATAACCTGCTGGCAGGTTCAACTTCGTTGCAATGAAAATAAATACAGTAACATAAGTGCACCGTAAGACCTGACATCCTTCTACAAAAAAAAAAAAAATTACCTTGCAAATTATTTTATTGTACTGCAATCCAACCAAAATAACAAAAAGGAAAGTATCGCATGTCCCGAACGGAAAACAGAATTTCCTTGGGAATTTTTGAAAAAAAATGTCACATTCACATAATGTTTAACAGAAAACCGCTTTAAAGACTATGCCCCAAAAATTGTGAAAGCTACTGGGGTACCCCAGAAACCACATCACCCGTTGAAGCGTCAAAAGGAGCCTATAAATGGTGCCAAAATACTGTCGTAATGCCAAAAGAGACTGCAGAAACTGCTGAAAAGAAACTTAGTAGAATGGTTTAGTGCTAACAAACTTCAAAAACTGATGAAACGCCAAAAAGATACTGGTAAATTGGCTAAAGTTCCGAAAAGAAAAAACTTAAGAACGATGAAGTGACTAAATATACTTGAGCCAGTCGAAGTGTCAAAATAGTGCTCAACACAGTTGACATGAGGAAACGTGAGCTACACCAAGTACCGGCGGAGTGCTCATACGGGCAATAGAAATTGATCAGGCTGATCAATTGCTCAGCCTTCCCAGACATTCAGACACAATGGACCAGACGCAAGACGGATATCAAGAGTCAATACCGTGCAATGGAAAGCGAGAGAAAAGAAATGTCATTTTACTTCGATATTGAACTTTCGAGTCGCTACGCGTGCGTGAATATTCAAGATATATGTATGCGTTTATATATAATCCATACAGACGCAACACACACAAACTATATACTGTATATATATATATATATATATATATATATATATATATATATATATATATATATATATATATATATATATATATATATACATATGGGTGTATGTGTGTAAGCTATATAATATATAAATATGTATGCATGCATGTGTTTCAAATGTTATTTATACAATATATAAATGTATAAATCTTTTCATTTTTGAATATATATATAGATGTTTCATGTTTTGGACCATCCACTGTCAAATTATCAACATTATAATATATATATATGTGTGTGTGTGTGTGTGTGTGTGTGTGTGTGTGTGTGTGTGTGTGTGTGTGTGTGTGTGTGTGTGTAAAAATCTTTTTCGTTTTGATGGAGCCAGACGTTTCATGTTTTGGACCATCCATCGTCAGATGATATAGCAACCAAAACCACCAAACACCCAAAGAAGGCGGAAATCTCAAACCCCACTTGACCAAAGGCGAACAGCCACACACGTCAGTCAGACTGTGCGGAAGTAGGAACTGCGCTCCTCAGACACACCGAATGTGCGAGTCATCATCGTCATCATCATCTTATCATTATCATCATCATCATCATCATCATCAGCAGTGAGAAGGCATTTAGTTTACGTGTCATCATCTCCCGGGGCGAGCTAGAATCGGGTCAAACATGTCTCAGACGTGCTTTGTCTCCGGACGAACGGTTCTTGGTGACGCCCGACACAAAAGGCAGGAAGAGTGTTGCTTGCATCACGGGGTTGACAAAAGCACCAACATCGTCTTATCATCACTAACGTTATCGTCAATACCACCCTCTCACTCTCTCTCTCTCTAAGAAAAGTAACGTTAAGGTATGTGTACGATCATTAATTCCCAAGCAAAATGCTACGGTATCTGCAAATGGGAAAATAAATGAAAGCAATAGCTCCACAGTCTGATGTAATTCAGCTAATCTATATATATATATATATATATATATATATATATATATATATATATATATATATATATATATATATATATATATATATATATATATAATCAGCTTAACCGTTATATATGCGTTCAATTTTGTTAAAGAAAATAATTAGTACAGTAATGGAAAGTCAATACACCACAGCTACAAACTATTATCTTAAACAGAAGCATTCATTACATAACTACATAAAGTATATAATTCTGAAAAAAAAAATCAAATACATTAACGCCGAATTCAAAATAAGTCTGAAGGTCATTGTTAATACGCTACACCTGCTAATAATATTCATTGTTAATATAATAATACTGCTAAAGAGTTCATTGACCGCTTACTCTTTTGAATAATTCATATTAATTAAATCTGGGTTATATGGTGTACAGAGATCGTGTCCGGGTTTAAAATAAGCGGGGACATAGTTCAACATTTCCCTAAAGCGATTAGATTAATGTTCTTCGTGTTACCAGCTACGTATTTTTAGAACAGAATTCGTAGAAAACATGACTGACAATTGCTTATCAAAAGAGGGGTGGAAAATTCTTCTAAATACCAACCAGAGAGAGAGAGAGAGAGAGAGAGAGAGAGAGAGAGAGAGAGAGAGAGAGAGAGAATAATTTTTCTTACAAATATACAGTCTAGCAATAACAAATCGGGAAGTAAACTTAATTTCATCAAATATAACTAAATTCGGGCCCGGGCTAGAACAGGGCATTAGGTAGTTGGTCTCACTGGGTTTTCCTTTCACATATAACTCAACAATACGGACGAACAATGGCGTGGCTTAGTTTAACAGCTGCTTAAATACAGCGTGAATGCATTTATAATTTTTTAATTTTTATTTTGCATGCAACACCTTTCAGAGCGCTTCAGAACCCAGCAGCGTGAAGCGTGTAAATTTTATCAGAAGCACAAAAACGATCCATTTAAATCTAAAGTTCGCTGTCTACACCCAACACGACACACGGCTCGGAATGGACGTTTTTCCGAGCTGTAATTTGGCGCTTTCTTGATAACAGCGAGTCTTTCCTCGCATTTCCAGAAGTGGACAAGATAAAGCAGTGGATATCAAATTTAGACTTTCGTGTTTTCAAGAGAGTAATGTAAGTATAAGAACTTTTGTTGATTTGGGCTGTTGTAGAATACCTACATAACTTTTCGATTACTAGCAAAAAATTTAAGAGACTTCAAGCAATTTGTATACTGAAAATGACAACTGTCGTAACAAACATACTAATCTAGTTTTAATCTTTATGTAGCCATGACACAAAACATTTTGGGTAACGAGAGGAAGAAAATCCTTTGGGTGGCAGCAATATAACCATTCAGTAAAAATGTTATAAAAGCTTGTATCTACGAGAGAGAGAGAGAGAGAGAGAGAGAGAGAGAGAGAGAGAGAGAGAGAGAGAGAGAGAGAGAGAGAGAGAGAGTTGTCAGAGCCATTAATGAATTACAAACAATTCTTTCTAATCCATCAAGGTAGTTAGCACTGAAATACACGTTTAAAAAAATGATATCTTTCAGCCATCATACACTGCAAAACATTTATGGATAGGAAGTATACAAAACACACACGTTATTTATGTATACACACTGTATGTCTGTGAACATACATGCGGTGCACCAATCCACGACACGTGTAAGAACGTGTGCACAAAACAGCACTAAATAATGTATCGGCAAATACACGCACGTGATAACATTTCTTATACCTGCACGTGTCTATGTGGAACGGAGCATGTATAGCAACCCACCCTCGTCCCCGTCCCTCTCCCCACGCCCCCGACTAAAAACAACTGCCGAGAAGTTACGGAAGAACACCACCAACCCCCCATCCCCCTTCAGGAACTGACGACCTCAGCAGAGATCCAGTCCATACAAGTCCATATAAAGCATTTTAAAACTCGAAAACTGTGCACGCCTGACTGGCGACATTCTACCTACACAGCAGGGGAAGCCTTAAGACGTTCCCTAAGATCTTTCCGAGTACTTTGAATGAAGGAGGAAGAAACGCCGACGAAGGATTATATATACGGCCCAAGTCGAGCACGAGTGAATAGAGTAGAAAATAGAATATAGAATTTAAGAAAATAGAATACAGAATTTAGGACAAAGCCCAAGCGCTGGAACCTACGAGGTCATTCAGAGCTGAAACGTAAATTGACAGTAACAGGGTATGAAAGATGCAACAGGAGGAAAACCTCGCAGTTGTATTACTAAAAAATGGTTAGGAGACGGTGGAAAGTGAGATGGAAGAAAGAGAATATGAACATAGGGGCAGTAAAATGATTCAAAGGGGTTGCAGCTAGGGACAGAAGGGACGCTGCAAAGAACCTTGACGGCACTACCCCACCTATGGAGCGCACGAGCGAGATACGGTGATAGAATTATAGACCGAAGAGGGACCGCCGCCGGATACAGGGGATGATTACAGGAAAGGAAGAAGACGGCGAATAAATACTTCCTCGTCGTTGGCGTCTTTGCTTATCTGTCGTTCGGCGAGGAGCGAGGAGCGAGCGACTTGCGGATCTCTCTCTCTCTCTCTCTCTCTCTCTCTCTCTCTCTCTCTCTCTCTCTCTCTCTCATGCATGAGTAATTAACCGCGTCCGTGAAACAGAATGAAATTACCGTAACTTATTGTTTGCCAAATCCATTTGCTCTCTCTCTCTCTCTCTCGCACACACACACACAATGCTATTCGGTGTCAGAATTTCGTCTAGGCAAGCTTATATATCTAGAGACGTCATTTCAACCATGCAATAGGATCTTATAATGTTAAAAAAGGGTCAGAATGGTTACGTAATGAAGACTGCTAAGAGAGAGAGAGAGAGAGAGAGAGAGAGAGAGAGAGAGAGAGAGAGAGAGAGAGAGGCCGTGGCTAACAGACCAAAAAGCAAACGGAAGTGAATAAAACACACTCCATTATTTGAACACATCTTAAAACACTGCGGGTGGGGGTGGGGGTGGGGGGGAGGGGGAGGAGAAGCACAAGCGGTAGCCTCATTTACAGTATACATTTTTACTTATAGTCTGTTGATGCTGTGATGAATCAGACCACTTACGGAGTTACGATAAAACGGTACTGGACTGAGGGTTAAGCACTTTTAAAGATAAGGATGAACAGAGATCCACAATTGACAGGCTACACATTTTCAACTTCGCCTCTCTATGTTCCATATATATATATATATATATATATATATATATATATATATATATATATATATATATATATATATATATATATATATATATATATATATATATATATATATATATAATACAAAAACATATAATATATATATGTATTAGTATAAAAAATGTCAAAGAAGCCTCACAGTTCCCCTCAGTTCATTTATATAAGCAAAATTTTCAAACTATCATACGTAACAAAATACCCAATCTCCAAAATAAACTTTTTTAACAAAGAAGAAAATTTACCCACTCCCTGAGAACATGAAAAAATATGATAACCATCTCTTCATAAGCAACCAATAAAAATAAATAAAAGTCACACCTTATGTCGTACATGCCATTCGGCACTTACTTTTTTCTTATACGCAGTTACCTCAGGGTATCAATCATTACACGTCTTCCGTTGTAATTACATCTATTACGGTAATTCATGGCTCGCACATACACAGCTGGACACTTTCGTGATATACCCCGTAAGTCACTATAAATAGAAGTGTAAGTGCGCATGCGTGCGCACAAGAGTGCTGAAACTTCCTCCGTGCACCCAATGAGATTGGTAACATATTACTGAATACAGCCTAATCGTATTTCATAAGTAATCTTTCCCGTCATTATTTATGAATTAAATGCTTAACGTTAAAAGATACTGACAAAATGAAGAGAAAAATCATTCCGAGAGACTTACAGAAATAATTCAGGTTCAGACTACGGTATAAGGATATTAAAGACAATTATCTAGGTATCGACTAACAGTCCTCCCGATTCAAATGTAAGTAAAGAAATTATACAAATGAATAAATGGAGCGGCTCTAACTCGGTTCTCACAAGTAATGTCTCAAATGGCCTCTATAACTCAAACCTCTGAAATTATCATCCCAAGCTCGAGACGGAGATTAGGTTAACTGATAAATGATAACACAAAACAGAAGCATCGATTTGTTTTTTTGTGATGAAAAAGATTTATTGAAGCTAAAGGACTTTATAATCTAATTCATAAACGAGCCACCCCCATACAAAAATGGCTTATAATAGCATTAGATTTTAGTTGCACTTTCTATAAAAGTACACACAGACATACCTTATGGTAAATCTATATGTACTCATATATCAGGTGCACCTAAGTTCTAATGCTACTGCAATTCCTTTTTTGTACAGATACCGCCCGGCAACCTAACGTTTAAAAACTGCACGCAACGTTGACCGGTATGTTGCCAGGCCACGACAACGAACCGTTCAAACCCGTTGGGACGTGGCTTCAGCAAACTTCAGGAACAGCATCCTCGAAATGACTCCGCCTAAAATAGCAATGCATCCAAAACATGAAACAAAACAAGAGGAACAAACAGGTTATCTATTCCATTCTTATCTTCGTTGCATATCTTATCTCCTGCCATTCGATAAGCGAAGGCAATGGCAGTCATACAATAAGCCATTTGATACACCCTATTCTTTTACTTCACGTATTCGCCAAGGCTTCCTTTTAAATTTCACTCACGCTTTCGATAGTTCGTTAGGGTTTCTAATTTTTTGGGGGTCCTAACTTGATTCCTTCCGGAGTTTAAATATTCACTGTAATTTAAAACAAATTCGATTCTTTCCGGAGTTTCAATATTCATTATAATTCAAAACCAGTTTAAACATCCCCTAAACATCTGATGCTCACTGAACTTGAATGCTCGTCGTCCATCAAAAGGCCCTCATGTTTTAAGGTTCCTGAACATTATAGAGGTCATTTATGACTCAAAGTCCCTTAAAATCCTAACTGCCGTTATGCTTTTATAGGCCGTTATAATTTTAAAAAGTCGTTGAACTTTGGCCACTAATTTTATTAGCAGTCACTAGGAATCCTTTCATTCGCTTTGAAATAGGAGCGTCATTTGATTTTCACTGACTTCCTGGTTCGTCATTTAATTTTCATTGACTTCCTGGTTATAACGGGTTTAAAAGTCTTCCTGCCTATTTGTTACATCAAAAAAGGAGGGATAGACACTGTACAGTAGCTACAGATCTCGCTCTCCCTCCCTCTCTTTCTCTCCCAAAAGGAGTGATATATATATAATATATATATATATATAATATATATATATATAATATATATAAATATATATATATATATATATATATATAAATATATATATATATATATATATATATATATATATACTGTATATATTTATAGAACACCTCAGGTTGCAATGCTGCTTCATCTTGTGGGTACGAGCTAACATAAGGGGGCGCGCGCGCGCGCATACCCACACAACGGGATAGTCCTACCTAATCACCAACGAAGATTGGAGAACCAATCCATTTAACAATGCTACATTTGCACATGAGTTACGTCATTTCTAAACAGACATAACCATCTCAGTCATGTCATATCCAAAGGTGCTGTCAAATCACGTCTTTTCTAAACGCACCTAAGAATCTCAGTCAGTTACATCATGTCCATAATACTCCTAAACGCACATGATCTAATGACGTGAGCCACAGCATATTTCCAATAATTATGTAACTATCGCTGAGCCGAGGGCCACGTCATCTCTAAACGGACATGACTACGTCAGTCACGTCATTTTCGTAGATGATTTTCTTAGTAAGGAGAGCCTATTTCCCGTGTCATGACCATAGTTCTTGCGACTCCAGTAAAATTAAACTAATAAATTAATCAACCATACATGAAGAAGTCAGCCACATCACTTCTAAAATTATGGAGATGCCCATCACATCATTTCTATACACAAGATGACGTCAGCTACAACATCATTCACAGAAGCACATCATGACGTGACGCCTCACTGTTTCTGAAAATGTATGACGACGTCACGTTAACGAAAATGACCTTTAACGCAAGAACATAGGCTTAACCCTTAAGGATTTCGATTGGATTACGTCGCTGCATTTCAAATAATCACCAAAATAATAAAAAAAAAATAAATCGTAACTGAAAGTGAAACAAAACATTCATTTTGACAAATACTCTGTTCCTGTAGTTATGGAACCGAGACGGGCAAATTGTGTTAATTAAAGATATATAAAGCTTATCAAATAACTACTGACTCCACCAATCTCATCATCTCAATGTTATACACTTTTGTTTTAAATCTACTGAAAAGATGTGACTTGTATATTCTTTAATACTGTTCTCCTTGCATTTTAATAGTTTTATTTATTTATTAATTTTTTTTTCTTTTTCGATATGTGAGATCTCTTCTTTCTGTATTTCCCTTTACTTCCTCTTTCTTCCTCCTAATAAACACGACATACTTTGGAAGCTTGAATTACGAGTCAATGGCCCAGGTGGTGGGCTTGTTCCATATGAATAGGGTCACCTTCTGAATCATCATAATAATAATAATAATAATAATAATAATAATAATAATAATAATAATAATAATAATAATAGGGGGTCATCTTCTGAATAATAATAATAATAATAATAATAATAATAATAATAAAAACATACATCTTTTGGAAGCTTTAATTCAAGTCAATGGTCCCAGTGGTGGGCCGTATATGAATAGGGTTCACCTTTTGAATAATAATAATAATAATAATAATAATAATAATAATAATAATAATAATAATAATAATGTCTCTGTACGCTCCGTCTTAACTTACAAGTGATTTCAACATCTATAACATATGACCTCAGTTTTAAGGTTGAGCTCAGAGCAGCACTGAGGGAATAGAAGTGACAAGAGTTCATTCGTTCCAAGATTGAGCATGACGTCACCGAGAGAGACAACGGGCGAGAAATTGATGTTATGAAAGGCAGGGGTTTTGAGAAACATTCTCTACCCCTCTCTCTCTCTCCCCACCCTTTAGACAGGGGTTTTGAGAAACATTTCAGCTCTCTCTCTCTCTCTCTCCCCCGAAAGGCAGGGGTTTTGATAAACATTTCTGCTCTCTCTCCCCCCCGAAAGGCAGGGGTTTTGAGAAACATTTCAGGTCTCTCTCTCTCTCTCTCTCTCTCTCTCTCTCTCTCTCTCTCTCTCTCTCTCTCTCTCTCTCTCTCTAACTCGTTAGGACGATGAAGTTAATCAGTTGGTTTTTTGAGAGACTGCAGTCTCACCCTAATAATCATTATTAAAATTTTTCAAAACAAAACAATAGCCACCAAAAAACTATCTAAACACAAACAAAAACAATAACAGGAACAAATACAGCCAGACAGTCTTACAAGTAGCAGTAACACAATAAATATACTTTTATACAAACTATTTCTTGGAGATAACTCAACAGGACTCAAATATGACGCAATCACAAACATCCCGTCACAAAGCAAATACGAAGCATATGAGTCACGGGTATTGCCAAGGTATAAATTTCTCCAGAAAAACTGATCTCAGAGACGGAAAGAACGAGAGTTACGAAGAAAATGTAAAATGACTGGGAAGGATACTGTCAGAAGACAGGATTTCCTGTCCTGGTGAGAGAGAGAGAAGTGGCGGTAATGAGAGGGCGGATACGTGACGCAAAATAACGTAGACAGTAAATTTGACATCACTGTGGATTAATTATTTTTTCGAATTACGTCTGCATGCTTCACCCATCATTAATAATTAGTTATCTATGCTAATAAATATTTGTGGGTGTATTATACATAAACGTAAATAATGCCTGCTTTAAAACCAACGCCACATTATTCCCCAACTACGATAAATCAACCACAAATACATTCGTGAACATAATCAAACTAAAACACGCCAGGATCTGTAAACAAACTTATAAATACCGGTTTACTAAAAAACTCTAGAAACTTCAAACACGCCAGTATCGCCTCACACCCAAGAACTTTCTTCAATAAAGTGGCAGTCTTCAATTTATCATGCCGGGACAGGAGAAAAATAAGAAAAGAAAAAGCAAGACCTGTGCTTTTAACCCCGCCGCGTGACTGATTTTCCTAAGACCTCGCTATAATGGATTGGGTAAAGTGAGCGTTTGACTGAGTAGGTACATACATGCAACCATTTAACTGCTGAGTTAATCCCCCTTCCCCCACCCCCGCCAACCTCCCACCGCCCACGACCCTCGCACGCCTCCACGGCAAAGGTAAATACCTTCTTGGACAATGCAAAAGGGCCCCGTGGGTGCATGCAAGTTGCTAGCTAGTCTGCTGTCAATATGTTTCCGTTTGGCTGTCTTGCAAGGTAGCAACAAGTATATGATTTCGTATGCAATGGAAACAGACCAGTGCTAATGAATTAAGTGACTGAGTATCAAGACTTGCTTATGGTTGGTCATTGTCTGTAGTCCGGAACAAGGTAGGTCTTTCAATCTCACTGTCACAGTAACTGGAAGTTAGTCAGCTGTCGTGGATAGCAGATGGGGATGGGGGAAATATATTTATAAATAACATATCATAATTAAACGGGGCAAGGTTCCCCAATGTAGTCTCTCTCTCTCTCTCTCTCTCTCTCTCTCTCTCTCTCTCTCTCTCTCTCTCTCTCTCTCTCTCTCTCTCTCTCTATATATATATATATATATATATATATATATATATATATACACACACATACTTATATAAATCTATTCATTTCTCTGCCCCAATACTTATCACTTTATGAGGCTGAGACAACAGTGACTCAGATAAGGACCCTACTGGTTCGCGTGCAACTCGAACCGAACCCCACCAAGGCACTGGCACCAACGTACAAAGCCGTAAGCAAAGAACAGGACAACGAACAAAGAACAGTATACACAACAAAAACTAAAAAAAAAAAAAACTAAATAACAACACGAGCAATCAATACACTGCATGCAAGAAAGGCATAAACACAGAGGAGGTTGCCCAACGCATAATGGGATCACTTAAAAATATAACGGTTAACGTCTCGCAGATATGACTCGACTACTAATTGTTTGTTGTTCTCGATGCTCGTGCACTGACCGTTACGGACCGACCGTCTTGAGTCGGGCGGGAGACTTCACGTTATGATATTACCGGGTAAATCGGTAGTTTCAGAACGCAAGCTCAGAATTCGGTACTCGATTACTTCATCAAAAGCTAATTTATCCGTGGTTTGGCAAATGACTACTTGTTTTGTAAAGCATGATTTGCGATGCAATACCAGGAAGAATTCTTTTTGATGGATAAGACGAAAAGGGGAGGGTGAAACAGATTACACATCAATATAGTATAAGTTAACTTTTTTCTTTTATAAAATTATATAGAATTAACTTCTCTTATGCTTAGATCACAGATGTCTTACGCCAAACGTAATGATAGACAACCATAGTATGACATAAGGAAACACGATCAATAGAGCATATCCATAAAATACTAGTGATGTATTAAAATATTCATTCACGATTACTGCAATAACATTGCCTTAAAGGATTTACTTACAAATGCTTCTTAACTCAGTTAAGACGAAACTAAATGGATATACATACCGTATATTTCGACACATTTCGTAACCTTTAATTACCAGGTCTATTACTTTTAATATAAAAAAGTATTTCATGATGCACCGCATTTTGTATTCACCCAAGGGCTAAATACCAAGTATAATGGATACTTTGTTTTACAGTGAGTTACGAACAAAACTAAATCCAAAATCCTCGAAAGTGAAGAATGCAGTTCTCTCTCTGTCCCCTCCTCTCTCTCACACCGTACCCAGCCCCACCCCCTCTCTCTCTCCAATCAACTGCAGGCAATCTCCGGGCCTTTCCCGACCTAACGATCTTCCCAGACTTGTGACAAACGCATGAAAGCAAAACCAAAGAACGACCCTCGGAAATATCAAAGCTCAACCAGACTACTGTGATTAAACCGACCCTCACAAGAAGGGGAAGAAACACGCAAGAACTCAACCAAATGCATTAACTAATAACAGATCCAATTCTGAGAGAGAGAGAGAGAGAGAGAGAGAGAGAGAGAGAGAGAGAGAGAGAGAGATTAAACTGTAGTAACTTGCAGAAGAGTACCCTCTAAATAACATTGTATGGTTCATCAGGCAGCAATAGATCTATACAGGATTTCAAGATTATTCATTCAATATGTGTGTTCCTTATTAATATATAATGCCCTTGGTGACAAATCGACCACGAAGACAACTTATGCATAACAACATTTTATGTTCCAGATAAAGTTAATTTTTTTTTTACAAATCCAGATGATGATCAAGTTCATGGTAGGGATACGTCAGCAGAAACATATGATATACGCCACCTCAGATAATAATAATAATAATAATAATAATAATAATAATAATAATAATAATAATAATAATAATAATAATAATGTTTACAAGGACACTGGTCTTTCAGCCAGTGAAGTTAAACAGTGTTGGTGCCTGGATAGGTGACCACCATAAAATGTGGAAGGCACTAATCCCCTACAGTACCTGTAAAGTAGGGCCATGGGGCTAACAACCTCATCTCAGCAATACTTTCTGAAACCAGGAAGAATACCACCCTTACGGTGCCAACTCTACGAAGAAGTATCATCTGATATTTTCAGTGGTAAAATATTAACAAATTATAAACCTTAAAACGAATTTTCCATGTAAAATAAGATAAACAAAAAACCATATCTAAATGAAACACACCTCTCTCTCTCTCTCTCTCCAGTAATCACGAACGTATCTCTTCACTCGACACTTCCTTTGCACCGCACATCTAAAGGCCGTGACTTGGCAAAAGTGATCGCTCAGGTCATTCAAGGGCAGAGGAAAATTTTCAATCTGAAGTTATAAGTTATGATACTCTGCTGTGGTATTCTACCAACACCCATCATTTTTTTTTTTTACTTTATTTCACCTGTTCTTTCAATTATGCAAGCACTAGAGAGGGCAAGAATATCCACGGGTGAGCATTAAGAAAAAGCACTTAGAAAAACATAGAAGTTTAATTTTTATACTATACAGCTCAATGTAAATATACAGTACAGTAAAGGTATTCTTATCAATTGTTTAAGAAAACTACACTTCTTATATACTGTACCATAAATGCAAGATTATATAATATGCTTTGCTCCTGGGCAGTTTTTCAGTTTGACAAGAATCTCGTACTTTAAATGATTGAAAAAAAAAAAAAATACTATATCAAAGCTACTAGACAACATTATTATTACCTCAAGATGCTGGCAAACGAGCAGCTTCACACTACACAAATTGCTACATGAAGTAAATATAATTCCTTAGAATGAGTAAGCAAGTATTGCCTCTACTGCAGGCAGGCAGTCATCAGAGACTTAGTAAAAACATACCCTTGACCTAGAACTGACATATACTTTGAGGATGACCTTCATGAGATTCAGTACATATTACAGTACAGTTTTAGTTCAACGTGGTGCTATAATAGCAAAAAAAAAAAAAAAAAAAAAAAAAAAAAAAATTACCTTGTAGCTCAATATGAAATCAAGATAAGACGAAATTCAGCAGTGTTACCATATCACTAAAATCAGGGTACTAGCTACAAAACCATAAAATTGGGAGATCGGTGAAAACTCGTCCTGTCTTTAAAACCGCAATATAATGCCCAGGAACCACATTTCAGAAGACAAATGCTCATTAATACTACCGATGAAAAGGATTTTTTAAAGATCCTGTACGTATATACCAGTAAATAGCCTAGTCACAATGTACAGAACCTGGTATAGTAATGAATAACAGGTACCAACAATTCCAGTACTGTACTGTATAGCTACTTTAATTAACTACCAAATCAACTAGTATCACTCTGTCTCCAGTGACAGGATTATTCCTATTCCCAGATAGAGGGCTTAGGCAACTTGACATCAATGACTACAAGAGGGATGAGTTCAGCCCTTTACTGCTCTGCTCTGGAACTTCTACCTACATATCCTAAAATCCTTCCATATGAAGGACCCCAACGAAAATCTACCAAAAACTAGTTTAAAATGTTTCCTCTACAGGCAGCCAATATCTACAACAAGAACTATGATCTGATCTAAAATGGAACATCCCCTAAGAAGCCAATTTCAAGGATATAAATATCACCTGCAACATACTGCCACTATGTGTCTGAGCCTATTGCCTAAGGGACCAATCTACAAAGAATGTATAAATCCTTATTTACCTAAAACCGATGATGATGTTGAGTTAAATGACATGGAAAAACCTGAAACATTGTATGACCCTCCCCATGGGGCAACATCTTCAAAAACAATCACTGTACAGGCATGATAAGGGTGCTACAACTGCAATGGGATGTATACATTAAGCAATTTCTGAATGCGGACGAATTTAAATATATTTAATAATGTGATGAACCTTTATGAATGAAAATGTGCAACACCAAATCCTACAAGTTAACACATTCCTTAAATAAATGATTGTCAACAGGTAATAATTACACAACTACAATGCATTTTTCAACTTGTAACAATGACAAATACAATGCATAAGTGTCTTATAAGACAAACGTAGTAAAACATGATACATTTCTGTCTCATGCAGATTCCAAATGTCAATTTTAATTACTTTAAACTTTCACTTATCAACAATCAGTGACAGACTGATTCCTGAACACCTCTTCAAAAATAAATGATTAAATGAATTTGTTCTAACAATAAAGCTGTCACAAACAGTATGCAAAAACAAACAGTCACCCCTGAATGTAAAACGATTAAAATGTTCTGCACTAATGATTTTCACAGTTACATTCATCAGTACACACTTTAGAATATTTCAGAGACTCTCTCTTTGATATAGGACCCGAAAATGGGTTGCACATAAAGTATAATCTGAAACGAACAAAAATCTTGGTCACTCATAGACGCTGAATGCAAATAAACTAATTAGTCACCATTTTTAGGAATCATCCAGAGGGCAAAATCCTACCCTACTCACTCAAAAAAAAATTTTTTAATTTATTTTACAAAGACAGCTTTATATTTATTCCTAATAATAAGAAATTACTACATTCTTTAGTATACTTTTTCCTCAATACTTACGCTTCGCAGTAGGGGAGCTTGTTGTAGCCCTTGTAGGTTTTCATACTAAGGGTCATAGCACATTCCTGGCACTTGAAACAACCCTTGTGCCATATCTGTAGAATGAGACAACAAATGCATTAACAATTATGCTTAGATAAACATCATGATGACCTACGAATTAAATAAAATTGATATCCTAATATAATCAATAGCAACTCAGTTCCATAAAATTGCAGTTATAAAAGCAAAGTATTCCCAATAAATGGTTACACTACAACATATGAACTGTAGTAACAAATACCATCACTACTAGATTAAAAAATAGTAATTCAATCTGTCTTGCAAGTCATTTTAAAATTTACATAATAACCACAATACTCATCACAATAACCTTTCTTGCTTACATAAATGACTAAGTTTGTAGGTTTTAAGTGCAAAAAAACTTCATAATCTTTGACAACTCAAGCATTTCATATCTTGTTTCTATTCATAACATCTGGTAATCATGCAGTACAGCATGCTTCCTTGTTTCCTCTGTTCACAAATTGCCTTTTCCATTGGAGAGATAGCTTCAAAAGGTGTTAGCCATCTGCTGACAGCAACTTATGTTCAGTGTGATACCCTGAGCACAATATAAAAGGCCAACCTAGGAATAATTACAATAAGTACCATTACACACTACAAGTATATGGTTCAAATCTAAGAGAACTTTTCTCATGGGATTGAGCATTATACTAAAAACATAAGCATGAACATAATAAAGTTCTGAGGTTCCATCTCTGTAAATCAAGACGCTGTTATCCTTATGATAACCAGCTTTAATATTTGTCTTACATTTCATTATTCAAAGGTTGTTCTTCGCTTCAGAAGGCAGTACAGTACAAATGGTGCTGAAACCCTTATTTATCCTTACTTTTGTCTTCTTGCACGACAGTGCCAGGTGTGTGCATAATTTCCTATCCTAGTTCCCTATGTATTTACAAATACCAGCAGCTGAACTAAAAATATTTCACCCTCATGTTGGCAAGGTTAGCATAAGTCCAACTTGAACTGATAAACATGAAATGTGATAAAACTTGCCAGAAAACATCTGCTTCTTCAAAGTCATGCTAGAAATGTACTGTTAATGAGAACAAAGCCCTGGCACTGGGGTAAAAAGAATACAAACCTAATAGTAGCATGTGCACAACTTGATTAGCCTATAGATGTTACAGTACTACTGTACTGTATACTGTTATGCCACACCAATACCTAAGGGGTCTTCATTTGAAGGTAACTCTAGTAAAAAGAAAAAATTTCAAGATTGCACTCATAAATGCAGTCGACTCCCTGTCTGGTTTATATTGCAAGCACTGCCATGTAAACAGAGGAGAAACAGTCAAATTAACCTCTTAAAAAACCTCAAATTATGCATCACAGCACTGATTGCACCAAGTCAATCTACAGTATCAAAAATTCTTCAAATAATCCTTACACCAATTTTCAAACAACTTTCCAAATGGAGTGATTTTAATTCTATTGCTTTTCCAGCATCTTGCCAGGAGATCAAATCTGTTTATATTAGGAAATGACAAAAGCCCCTTTTAATGGTTATCTAGTGCCTAAATCATTGCGTTATCAGAAGAGATAACATTTATCGACTCAGCACAAACAAAAGACCTCTATCTCTGAAGGTCGAGAGAGAGAGAGAGAGAGAGAGAGAGAGAGAGAGAGAGAGAGAGAGAGAGAGAGAGAGAGAGAGAGAGAGAGAGAGAGAATTATCTTAAAATGACGATATGCAATATCTGACTGCTAGAATATCTTTTATCAATAGCCTACACTAAAACTATGTTTTAAACTTTGAGTGCAAGTGCACTACTTGAGAAAAATAAATATTTGACCTCTGACCAGGCACCCACTGGTTCAAGAAAATATTTTAAAAAATCTAAATTATGCTGAACATGCTGGACAAAAAGGTTACTCGGCAAACCTTGAACTGATAGACATGGCTAACATATCAACCAGTTATAAATACAGCAAAATAAATGTTAAAACGTCTAACTAGCAAGAGACTACTCTTCGCTACACCAGATAAAATGAATATGGGACTATAAGACTCAATCCCTCTCTCTCTCAATATACAAACATACACACACACACACATATATATTATATAAATATATAGATATATATACTGTTATATATGTATATATATATATATATATATATATATATATATATATATATATATATATGTAAAATCTTGGTAAAAATACACAAAAACAACAAGTAAAAAGATTTTCCAGTAGCCCACAACAGCACGTTCACATATGATGCACAAACACATCCCCAAAGCCTCCTGTGGGAAATGCCATATAAGGAACTTAGGCTTTACACAAATAAAAACAATCGCAAGTTGCAATGAACAACACAATAACAACAATCTTAACAGCAGACGTTAATATCAGGTAACAATAATGACGATAATGACATTGAACTTCAACAGCAATAAACAGGTGCAGCATTAAGCATAAAAACAAAACTAGGATGCTGCAGGTGAATATGAGATTAGCAGATGGCGCCGGCCCGGAGGGCACAAGATTCTACCCTTATAGGGACAAGCAGAGGGTATGATGTCACAGCACATGCCACCCACGAGTGGAACCCAGAAACCGGCTTAAAAAAAAACTGCAAATGCCCAAGCTTGGTTCACGAATGCAACTACCAATGACAACAGCCTTTGAGAGGAATGCTAACCTCAATCGATCTTGTAAACATCATGGCAAAACAATCCAATAGAGAGAGAGAGAGAGAGAGAGAGAGAGAGAGAGAGAGAGAGAGAGAGAGAGAGAGAGAGAGAGAGATTTACTTTCATTACACTTCACAAAAGAATCATTGCTTCTTTAAACTCCAATGTTATGAAGGTACAAGCAGGGCCAGAGGATGAGAATGTTGAAATTTCAGTATATTATATTGACGATAAACGATTTAAGAACTACCATAAAAAGTAATACTAAAAGTAGACCATTTTCTGTCAGATTTTCTTTTGCCTGACAACTTTTAACTTGCTGTGAGCTTTTCGCTGGTACATTCTGGCGATTCCCAACTGATCCTCCCTGTCAAAATCATTGCTGACAGCACGACTGACATTTCAATAGTCCCACCTGAGACGTGGATTTTTGTTTATCTGCAAGTTATTTCCTTTCCGCATGAGGGCCTTGGGCTGGTACTCCGTGACCTTACTGTTCTCACATGAAGGTACTTTGATTTTTTTTTTTTTTTGTTCCAAGTATGGCAAAGGTCAGATTCTGCCACATCTTATCTCAACGCAGACTCGTGGAAAGTCTTACAACGCAATAAAATCACCTAGGCTTTTCGGTAACAGAGCCTCATATGCGGAGAATGAACATTCGTTCTCGATTCACCCAGGCTTATGCCAGCAAGGGGTCATGCTCTCGGGCAGCCCATAAGTTGACGAAAGATGCCTTTCATCATCTAGATCGCTGGCGGAACACCATGAGAGAGAGAGAGAGAGAGAGAGAGAGAGAGAGAGAGAGAGAGAGAGAGAGAGAGAGAGAGAGAGATCTAGGCCTATTGGCTACCACATAAATATATACCAGATGAAACAATTCGTAGATTTAACTGTATTTCTGGTTATTTTACTCACCATAAAGGCGCAGCCTTTATGAGGCTTACCGAATTTCGGTGGCTTAGCTTTCATGCCTTACGGCGAGAAAGGTCTTAATGACTGATTCACCCCATGGCAGTCATATACACATTGCACCCACATAATCGTACTAAAAGCATCATAGGCCTAACCTCCGAGAACTTCATATAAGACTGTACTTGGTATTTTGATACACCAGTTTTGAGGATCTCTCTCCCACATTAAAATCATAGACTCAACTTCTGCGAATCTTAACATAAAGAGTATTCTTTGACTAGTATCGACTCTCTCTCTCTCTCTCATTAAAAGCATTATAGGCCAACGACTGAAAATCGTACTGTATTTATTGATGCTTTCATCAGATAGACCGATGCACTCTGTCCGTAAATTTTCCTATTAAAAATGGACACCAACAGCTAAACCCCCTTCCATTTTCCATCCTTCGGAATGCGAGTTTTAAACCGTTCCCAGATGCCTGAAGGTGAGAGGCGCAACGGACGCAGAGCCGTATGAGGGACTGCCCCAGGCAGAAAAAGTACAAGTTTTTAAAATCCCGAGGAACCATTTCCCACCGCCGCCGGTATGATTTAAATCCCCCATGGGAAACTCTCCGCCGGTGGGTTGCCCCAAGGTGCGAGATAGCCGTTGTTGACTCATTCTGTTTTCACTTGGCCTCTCCTTATGAAAAGTCTTGACGGTTGAACGTTAGAAATCTGAACTTTAGACGCAGGATATTATAATAATATAAGCGTTTGGTTTTTTTTAAGGTCATCAGCGCTTCTTCCGCGAAATACTTGCGAAAACCGACATTACACTTGTCGTGGGAACGGAGCGCCGTACCCTGATGTGCTAATTAGGCCTATATTACATTCCAAAGCACGAAACATAAGGAATATATGTGACTGTTAAAAATAGCAGCTTGATTTTACTTAAACAGAGAAGCGTAACTTTTAAACTAAAGGAAATGTACGAATGAAAAACAAGAAACAATCAAATAGCCAAACGCCAATCAGGCAACAGTTGTTTTGAGACTAAGAACGAAACTTTTAGAAACGCCGAACCAACGACAATAACAGTTGTGCGACAGGTTTTGTCGAATTAGGCCTAATACACTGGCCTACATCTTCAACAACGTAAACTCCTAAACTTCTTCTAATGCCATTAATAAGCAATATCTAATAACGGAAAAACGGAGGCTACACAAAACGCCAAGGTTCCGATTCGAAATGCATTGAAATCTCGCCTCCGACGGGACCACGATTCACGAAAAACGTCGTTTAATTGCACAAGACGGGTCTTTTGAGGTACGTAAGAGCTTCCTTGCAATACAAACAATGCATGACATTCCTTAAGAAACTCCCAGCGACATGCCACAGGAGGCGCGGCTGAGAAAAAGGAGAGACAGAGGGAGAGAAAGAGAGAAGAAAATCTTTTTGGAAACGAAGAACTGCGCTGATCGGAGGGGCGACGCCTACTTGGTCGTCTTCCTCAGCTGTTATTTGTTATTTCATACCATTACTGTCTTGCCTCGAGGCAGAACGTGATGATGGAGTGAACTAAGATGCTGTAAAGAACACAGAACATCGTGGAGAAGAACGAAAAAAAGAACAATCTTGAACATCTCACGGGCGACGCCTACTTCTTGATCGTCTTCATTCGCTCTGTTATTTCAAATAACTGTCTTGCCTCGAAGCAGAACTTGATAATGGAGTAAACAAAGCCTAAACAAGAGGAAAAGTTACAGTAAAGAACATAGAACATCGTGGAGAAGAACAAAATAAAAGAACAATCTTGAACATCTCACGGGCGACGCCTACTACTCTTCAGAAGTTAAAAAGGACGTCGTGGGGCCACCAACTTCTTTACCTTGTCAAGGCATTTCAGTTCCTCCAGCGGGTAGACGGTCTTCTCACACCTTGCACACCGTTTATTCATCTTGCTGCTCAACTTCTGCAACTTTTCAACGACAAACGAGGCACTGTTAAATCAAACTGACGCCGTAATATGTAAATAAACTCCAAGAGACGACGGACCGTTAAACCACTCACACCAGTTTGCTCGAGGCAACTGACTGCCTGCCTGACTTGTTATGTCCTCACCAGAGGACTCTCGCTACGGAAGGTAGCGAACAAAAGTCAAGCGTCAAGCGCAGTGCGCTTCCTTCCTCGGAAACATTTATTACGTACGTCTTTCGCGTTAAATTTTATATCCACACCTACTGTCGCGCTTCCGATACTCGTCCGGTGACTCACACACCATATCCTTACTTGAGTCTTCAGTTTCGAAATGTACTCTGCGTTGTATGGATAGCCAGAATTAGCCTGGATATTACTAAAAGGTTTGCCCGTAACCTGTAACTGGAAGCAACAAGTTTCTTCGCGTCATTGCATTTTATTCATAGCCATTTATATTCATAGCAACGAAAGGAAAAGCTCTGCGAGCTATCAGCTTCCTCTGACGAATTCGTGAGTAGAATGATTACGAAGCAATAGTTGCACCATGATGAAGTATGCGGTTTGCTGTGTCCTATAAGTTTTATTATCGTTTTCAACTATAAGATGGCCAAAGCCATTTACTATTGTTTCGGTTGGTTATGTCCAGAGGTCCATACCTGGCCTCTTACTCCCTTTAACACCGTATACCACAATTACTGACTACCCCCGAGGAAGGGACTGTGTTGGCATAAGAGTATTATAGAATTTAATTTGTTTATTAGCCCTACTAATTATAGCTAAGGCAATTTAATTTCTCTACTGTAGAGGCAAACTCATGTTGATATGGTAAGTCGACCAAAAATAATGTTAAAAACTTGACTGTAAAATTCCCTGTTAAGTTTTGAATTGTTCGGATTATTTAAATTAGCTGCAGTTCATGATAAACAGCGCTTAAGTCACAATGCCTTTCTATCGTTTGAGAGAATTATGACTAAAATTATTATCTGGGATGAAATTTATTTTGCTACGGAACGGAAAAGAGCGATAGTGTCACTCCTAAAAATAACAACAATTATTCAATCAGATTTCAAAATATGCAAATCATATCCGTTTTATATTGCTAGCAAAACGAGATTTCATAACACGCTAAATATTACTCGATCTCAATATAAACAAGTAAAAAATGCACCGAAGTTTCTTCGACACAGTCGAGTTTTCTGTACAGCGTATAATCAAGTCCACTGAAAATGACCTATCTTTCGGTGGTCTCGGTATAATGCTGTATGAGCCGCAGCCCATGAGACTTTAACCACGGCCTGGTGGTGGCCTGTCTTACATCTCTGCCAGACGCACCATTATACTAACTTTAACCTTAAATAAAATGAAAACTACTGAGGCTAGAGCGCTGCAATTTGGTATGTTTAACGATTGGAAGGTGGATGATCAACATACCAAATTGCAGCCCTCTAGCCTCAGTAGTTTTTAAGATCTGAGGGCGGACGGACAGACAGCCGGCACAATAGTTTTCTTTTATAGAAAACTAAAAGTTTGAAGTTACTCGAAGATGACTTCCTTTGTGAAAACCTTAGCCGTTGCGGCGCCCATGTACAGAAATCAATCAATAACTGTTGGAAAATGGAAACCCTGTACGTGACGCATAAAGTTTTCATTATTATTATTATTATTATTATTATTATTATTATTATTATTATTATTCAAGGCTATGAAGAAAATCATATTCTTTAAAAATAAGGATGAGTAAAAATTTCTTCTTGCATATTCAAATATTAATATATTGTTTATAAATTCACTTGAAACCCTTAAGCTTCGCAAGGACCACTGTCCTCCTCGTCGGAGGGAATGAAAAATGATCTTATACAAATGCTTCATCTCAAGTTCCTGCTTGAACATCTGAAGACTTGACCATCCGGATGGCAAATTCCTGAGAGATATGCTAGTATTATACCGGCCCCGGTTTTTTTTTGCCATGCCCCTAGGTTTTGTTAGGTTTGGGTGTGGGAAACATAATGAGATTATTTTCAAGACAATTCTATGGTTAGTTTTTAAGATATGTCATCCCACTTTTTCCGGGGAACGGTCCTCGGTACTCGGTTACATCTTGGGGCATCCTGTCAGCTCAGGGAATAAATCTTTATTTTTACAGCATCTATAACAAATCTGGAGAATTAACTTTCTCTGAGGACATGGCTACTGTTTGTTTATCTAAAGCACAAACGGATTTTGTGTTATCAGTAGCCACAATGACCTCTTCACTTTTCGGTTTTATCGTTTTTGTTGACTCCACTTATCAGCCATCCATGTTATCAACACAAGCCTTGAATCCAGATGAGGAATAAAACGATTATGCAGGTTCTTCTGCAGTGGGATTCGAATCCCGCTATTGATCCGTCACTTATCCTACTTTATAATGAATTACAGACTGGGAAAGGGGAACTATTACAAATCTAGTCTTCCACAGAATAAAATACACTCCTGCCCTGGGCTAATATGCTCAAGAAAGGTTATGCTAGGAGAAAAGCGACTTTCCTGAAGATTAAGAAGTGAAAGATGACCTTTGAATAAGAGAACCTGGATTATGACTGGGCGAGGCTTAAGGAAACATGTATAAGGTCGTTGGTAACAAGGTGGAAAAAGTCAGGGGATAGGCTGTGTCCCTGGGGGACACCGCATGAACCATGGAGACAGAAATACACAGCACCAAGGACTAGCTAGACATTATACAGTGCTACCGCATGAAAGTGAAATACAGCTTTTAAGCAAAAGACCAAATATCAATTTACGGAGATAAAGTTAAACGTCTGGAATCTGATTAGTAAGGTTTTATACAACACCAGGAAAAACTATTGAAATGTTGAGTAAAGGTGCATAATATTCCCAGAATTCATGCGAATAGGTGATCAAGTATCAGTAAGACAGGGTATGATATCAGTAGTTGGCGTCAATAAATTCCATACCGATACTCATAAAGAATTTAAGTTATTTTTTAAGGGAACATTAAATGTAAACGCAAAGAAGGCAGTTACATTTCAAGGTCAGTAGAGTAATAATCATTATGGACACTGTCACATGATGGTAGTCCAGTTCAACACGACAAAGTGTGCCGGGTGAACTGTAGCCTACTGTAGATGACAATGATTGAAAACAAATAAAGAAAGAAAAAGTGAATGAAAAAGGACTGAACACACGGTGACTTCCTGAAGAATTTGTCAAAGCTGGAGGTCGAGAGACAGGGATAGTTAAGTCTGACACCACAAAGGAAGAATCTGAGACACCCCTCCCCCTCCCAATAGAAAGCGCTGTTACGGAAGAAACAAACGCACACCATTGCTTGAACCCTTGGAGATGGTTTTGCTTGTGAAAGGAATGTATTTCAGGAAAAGGCGTTTTATTATTTAGCACTTTTATTTATTATTTTAGCGAGCTACCAACTGATTGATATTATTCTTTGGTAAATTAAAACATTGTTCTTAATTATTTATTGAAATTATGGATTTCCGAAGGCAGTCCCATCACCATCGGTACATTCTCTATCATAGGCAGCTTCCATTTTCTTTCCAAGTATATGATGGGAGACAGTAATAAAAGCAACATTACTTTCATAAACTGTTCCAGTAGCGCGCTCTGCCTCTTGCTCTCGCCAGTATACACAGTTTAGATGACTACATGCACAAAAGATCATCTGTGAGATTAATACTGCACACTTCTATCTTCAGTACACCTTCAAGCTTTCCTGGTAACACGGAGTCGCTAGGCCCATACAGACGTTTCTTTGTTTTTTCATCCTCTACCTGCCGAATCAAGGATAACCACAATCATGCAAAATTAAATTACCATCGGTTCACTTATATCTAACAGATGGCCCATTCATACTATACATGCACAAACAAGCACAAACGCGCACACATTTATTACTATGTCTAGCGCAGTCTCTCTGCTTCCTGTGTAATATATTAAAAGCGTGCGGTTCCAAGACCTCATATTCTTTAAATGGCCAGTACTTTCTCAGCTTTCTATTCTTCTTTCATCAAAACTTCCAAATAATACAAAACCCCTATTAGCCTATGGTCCTCATTTTACTACACGAGGCCAACATATATTTTGGTCACTCTTTTAAACGCTTTACAATATAGTACAGACCAGTCATGACTGATTATTATAGTTAGCCAGAACCTTTTACATATGAACTTTAATAGGAATGTGAAAGGTGACACTTGAACTACCGTTTTTCCTCTTGTAATGCATACATCAAAACAGGAATAATAGTGCAAATATACCCAAAGGAAGGTAATGAACTACTGGCAAGGTAATTCTAATGAAATCTAATTACGAAGAAAAGTGAAAGCAGAAAACAAACCAATGACACAAACGAATCATTAAAAACGAATGAGAAAGCCGACGGTTGGCTATATTGATCTTGAGCCGTTGCAAAGGTATGCCCGTCTCATTGCTACTAATACACCTTTAGCCATAACCTGTCAACTTCGTGAACTCGAACGTGAACGTTGCACAACATTTTGTCTTACGATACCTTTATCTACCATATCTTGCCTCAACGTATTTACTCTCAGGTGAGAAACTACAGCCTTATAGAAATAACTTAAGGTATGCTGTACATAACGTAAGGCAGGCCTATGATGTACACAAAGTAAAGTATGTTGTACACAACGTAAGGTATGTTGTACGTTAAGCTAATGTATGCCGAGAATTGGACCCCTCAGAGACTGTACTTTTGGCCTTCCTTTTCAATACGAAAATGGGAACGATTACATATGGAAGGTTAGCCTAACATTAGCCTAGGCCTCAGTAGACTGTTGTAGTAGCCTACCTGTCTCAACTTATGTATCATTCCTTGACCTAGGTTGAATTCCCAATATGTAATCTTGGATACGATTCTGATGTGTCCCCTGAAATGCTGGCAGCCAAAGAAATACTTGGGCTAAGCTGTAGAACTATTGCCGTAGCTTAGATTACCTTTTTACACAAATGTTGGTGGGCTAATACTACGATAGGCCTGGATATCAGAATATTTATCGCCTTTTATTTATGTTTATGTTCATGATTATGTCTCTTGTTTATGATTATGATATTTATCATCTTTTGTTTATGTTTTTGCTGTACTTTCATCCCTAAGGGGTAGTTATCGAGCCAGCTGGGTGCGGTAGTATTCTTCAGTTTTACCTCTCAACCAATTACCTATCCAGATGTTGAGTGTTATGCATGTCTATCCACTATTTTTGGTGCAAACCACTCGTTTTTGCATCTCTCATCCCCAGTATCCAAAAGTATGTTGAACTCATTGGGAAACCTGGGTGTTTGGGTTGGGTAAAGCTCAAAATTTGTGCAACACACTCGTCAGAATAGTACGCAATGCATAAATCACAACATTGTCCATCAATAGCATACATACTGTAGTTCATTCTTATCAACAGGAGGCCTAACGTAGACCAAAAATTGTAATGCTTGAAAATGTTGCAAGGACATTACAAGATATCCTAACCTAACTTAGGGTGCTGGGTCCCTATGTGGCCAGGGACCAAATCCCCCATCTTGATGTGACATAGAGACAGGTTAAATACACAAGCCATCACAACTTAGCATTCACAGCAGGTCTTAAATGCAAAGGGGACCAACTTTGTCTTCCTTTAGCTTTGCAAACATTTCTCACCTTAAAGATTGGGAAGTATATAGTAAGAAAGCACATTGGCTGTTTCCTTTTGATCCATTCCCAATCCTGGTGTGAGTTAAAAGTAAACCAAACCATGAAAGGAAGCACAAGTACAGCACGCTGACTGACAGTATGATTTTTTACTTGTATACATAAAAATTTGCCATATGGTAATCAAGTGCATGCCCTGATTTGACCTTTGGATACTTCTTGTACAGTTAGGTTTTCTGTAACAACAGAGGGAATTTTTTGTTCTGTTAGGCTATATTAAACAAAGTTCTGCTTTAACGACCAAAATGATATCTGGGGTGATTTCACTGGTATGGTTGTTTAGTAAATATGCCAGAATGTTAAATGCAAGAAAATTTATCATGTCATTAGGAGCATTTATTTTAAATTATCGCCATTTAATCTAACAACAAAGAGATTTTTGACAGTTTTGAAGCTGAGTTTGTTATATACTGATGAAAATGGTTTCTTTCTTATTATTTTCTAACAGAGAGTTTTACTTCATTAAAGAACAAAGAATTATGAAAAAAAATTATCAGAACAAGACAGCACACTGTGGTTCAATCTATGCATGCACTTAATGACTGCTTGCCAAAGTTGTATACATGGTATGCAAGCAAAATAAGTATATCATCATAGTCAACATGTGCAAGCTTCCATGTATGATATGCTTTTTGCTTACCTCACATTGCTAACTGAATCTTGCAGCCAAGGTTTGTTTTTTCAGAGGAGATGCATTGATGATTGGAAGGGATTACCTTACTTTCAGACAGATAGAATCATATTACATATGTAATATAAAATATCACCACTTCTGACACACAAGAATCTCTTTGGAAAAATGGCTGAGGTCTGAAAATATACAGGTACTTTTGCATAAGAGTTGAGAAATTTTTCATTGCTTGAAAAAAAGTAGGTAATTATGTGACAGAAATATGGAAAAGTTTCTGTAAATGCTCATGAACAGCACATGTACTACAAGCATCTGTCATCTCCAGGAACTTGGAATGGAACACTTGCAAAACATAAAATTGGAGTCAGAGAGAATAATGCAACCCTTGTCATCATTGAATATTAATTACCATTTTGCTTGCATACAACTTACCTGTTTTAGTTACATATAGCTTTAGTCTTTGACGTCGCGACAAAATTTCAAAGCAGCGCGGCAGCGCCAGTCCGAATATCGGGTGATTCGCCCTTACCTGCCCTCTGTGGGTACAGAACTATTCAACATGCTTCAGAATAATTTTGCCCGTCACGCGGCGACATTGTTAATCGATTGCACAAGCGAAATTTCATTGTATCTGCCTACATCGAGCTGTTTCTTGGTGAAGTACTCTCTTGTTGGTTTCTTTGCTTTGCCAGTTATTTGTCACCTATTTAGTCAGGTTTTTCTGATAATTATGTCAGATTCTGGGTCTTATACCTTTGGGTATGCAGCAAGGCTGTAAGACGGGTTGGTCAAGGCTAGTCTTGATCCTCATTCAATTGTGTGGCTTGTAGAGGTCAGGAATGTTCATATGAGAGGAGAGTGTGATGAATGTGTCAGTATACTGAAAAAAGATTGGAAAGGCTCTATCTAAGTATATAAAAAAAGCTTGAAAGATAGAGCCAGAAGCTTTAGCTAAGTTCTTCTTCTTCTCTCAGAAACTGGAATCTCATGGCTATGCAGGAAACTTCTATTAGCCTCCCGTGGCTACTAATATTCCTATTCACGGCTCCTGATATCCCTGAACCCGTTACCGTGTCTGAGTATCAAGTCAGATGGGCCTTCAGATTTAACCTTATGGGCACCATGGAGGATATTGGCGTTAACGTGAAATCCCTTCATGAAGCGTATGGATTCTTTCAGATATTGTGAATAATTTAAGTGCAGTGCAGAAGTGTTAGTGTGGTGGAGGAGGTGGTTGCTCAGCCTCTCGTTCTCCTGACCTAAGCCTCTGTCAAGCTCCTGCTCCTGGGAGAAGACATGCTGAAAGTCAAGGGAGGCGGAGGGTGGGGTCTGCTCACGACAGCCGCCCCCTCGAACTGATCCTGTTGTTTCCCAGGCTGTTTCAGGCGCCCGTTGGAAAAGCGACTCAAGGGAAGTGTCTTTCTTCCAAGCTCCAGTGATTAGCCTCGAAGACTGGAGATTTCAGCGAGTCTAGACCATTGAAGAGGTCCAGGAAGTCTTTAGCCTTCAGCGGTTCAGAAGAAGAAGCCATTTCGCTTATCACAGCCTTCCTGTAGTTTTGGGAGAGTCCCGGGGAGAGATTTTCGTCGTCAGAAGAGTCTTCTCCCAGGCGCAAGGCTCATGTGCAAGAGGTATAAGACTTCCCATTCGGTATGCCCAACGTTCCAGTGTTTCTCCTTTGGTTTCACGTAAGCCTTTTTGTGGCTTCCTGGCGCCTCTTCCTCATCACACGATCTGGCTCTACTGATCATCGTTTCCCCAGTTGGATCCTCGTCTACTCATGACTTTCTTGACGATGCACAAGAAAATTGAAGCATTCTTGAGTGAGCTCGGAGGCCTGGTTCTTCTCCAGCAAAGCCTTCTGAAGTGTGTTGATACCTCCTCTTCGTCTCGGAAGGCTCTGGAGCGCCAATGCTCCTCCTCGATCTGTGTCTCTTGTCCTCCTTTGGTTCCAGGCTCAGGATCAGGCTCGTCTGCGCCTAGTCAGGCTCAGGCGCTCCCTCAAGATTTAAAGCTCTCTCAGGCTCAAGCGCCTCCAGGTAGCGCCAGGTGAGCGCCATCCCAGGCTCCTTTTTGTGGGCGCCAGTTCAGGCTCCTCTTGTGGCGCCAGTTCAGGCTCTTCTTGTGGCGCCAGTTCAGGCTCCTCTTGTGGCGCCTACTCAGGCTCGAGCTCCTCCTCAAGCTCTTATTCAGAGCTCTCTCCTCCTTCACAAGATGTGTATGTGCAAGCGGAAGGTTTTTCTCTATTTCGTCTGAGGAAGAAGTTGTGGAAGAGAGAGTTTCCTGTAGGCAGACAGACTCCTCTCGCTCGGATTATAAGAAGCTTCTTACTTCTTTATTGATATTTTCCTGAGGATTTTGCACCTGCGGCTCCAAACTTCCCTCTCAATGCATAGAGACTGGAAAGCCTCTACCTCTTCCTTTATGAAGTTAGTGCTTTCTATTTCAGCCAAAGAGGCATTAAAAAAAATGAACTCCTGGTTGGAAAGACAAACGTGATCAGGGAAAACCACTTTGCTGCTTCCCTCCTTCCAAGCTTTCTACTAAGGCGAAAGCACTTTCGACACTGAAGTTTTCTCTCTAGGAAGCTTCTGCCTCCTCTCGGGGAGACTTCTCCAGTCTCGTTGATTTACTCGTCGTTCTCGATAGACGATAATTTCTCCCGGATTTTCTTCTCTCCTTCAGAAGTTGGACCACCTTTTGAAAGAACGTTTTTCCGAGTTTTGAAGTCATCAGTTTTATGGACTGGACTATTGGCGCTTTAGGTAGGAAAGGTAAAGTCTTTTGGTCTTTCGAGCGCATTTCGATGAATTTCTCTTCTATTATGTCCTGCTTAGATAAAGGGATTCGTGGCCAGTGCGTCTGAGTTAGCCTCCATCTTCACGTTAAGGTTCTTAGAGCGACAACTTTGGTGCTCTTTGTGCCATTTCGTGGAGTCTCTGGACTCAAGATCGGCTCTTCTTTTCCCCTCTGGATAAAGTACCTTTTTCCCTCAAGAACTTGTGGCCGAAGTGTCAAATCCCTTACTCAGAGAAGTCCACACAGGACCTTTAAACGCAATCCACTCGTAAACCAAAAGCTCCTCAACCTTCTCTGCCAAGCGTAAATCGTCCTCCTAGTTAATCAAGATAGGCCCGCTCGTGGCAGGCCCCTCACCCGTACAGGGATCTAGTTTCCGGGGCAAAGCAGATTTGTCTCCAAGGCCTATCAAACCCTCAATTAAAAAGTGATCTGCATGTCCTCCATGCACTAGTAGAACCAGACTGTAGTTCTGGCAAATTTGGGAGAGATCGGAGCGGACCAGTGGACACGTCACCGTGCTAAAGGAAGGATATTCTATCCCCTTCCTTAGAGGCCCCTCTTGCAACAGAACCTTTAAGCTTGACCATATTCCAGCAACTTAGAAAAATGCTCGGTTCTGAGTGCGGAAGTAGACTCCATGCTTTTACAAAAGGAGCGATAGAGATCGTGGAAGAAGTCAACTCTCAGGCTTTTACAACCGCCTTTTTCTTGTTCCAAGGCCTCAGGCGGCTGGGGCCAGTCCTGGGCGTGAGTTCTCTCAACAGCTTTTAAGTGGAGAAAACCGGTTTCTCGATGGAGGCGACGCCAATCCGTCCTCAATTCTCTTCGTCCGGGGAGTTGGATGGTCTCAATAGATCTGCAGGGCGCTTACTTTCACATTCGATCATCCAGCGTCCAGGAAGTTTCTTAGCCGTTTTCCAGGGAAGACTTATCAGTTCAGGACTCTGTGCTTCAGTCTGTCACAGCCCTCAAGTATTCACAAGAGTTATATCCACTGTTGCCAAAGCTCTTCATCTCAGGGAATAAAGATCTCTCTCTATCCTGACGATTGGCTCCTTCATTCCCCAGTCTCCCAGTCTCAGTGCTTGGAGGATTTGAAAGTAACTCTCGACTTGACACAGAAGCTGGGACTTCTAATCAATTGGAAGAAGTCTCACCTATCTCCCTCACAATCCAGGATCTATTTAGGAGTGAGACTGGAAACAGTTCCCTTTTCTGGCTTTTCCGTCAGATCAAGATCTCGAGGACTGTCTGTAAAGTCCAGAACTTTCTGGATATGGATACCTGTTCATAAAGGCTTGGATGAGCCTCACTGGAGACTCTGGCGTCAATAGAAAAGTTTGTCTCCCTGGGAGCTTTGCATGAGCCCCTTCAATTCCACCTCAGGGGGCAATGGAACAGGAAAACGCTTCAGACTCTTCTCCTTTCAATCTCGGACCGTATCAAGGGAGGAGGATCTAAGGTGGTGGTTAGATCGAAGAAAATTGAAAAGTCTCTCTCTTTTCCGTCGAACCCGAACCACGAACTGTTTACAGACTTCGTCAAAGTAGGATGGGGAGCGACGTTGAGGGTAAAGGGAATTTCAGGTTTGTGGAATCGACAGAAAAGAATGGCACATCAACAAGAAGGTTAGAAAGCAATCCACCTGGAGTCTCGTACACTTCCTACCATTCGTACAGGGACAAACGGTTCTGTTCATTCAGACAGCACCACAGCGTTGTCTTGCATAAAAAAGCAGGGGGCACTCATTCTTACTCCCTCAGCGAGGTAGCAAGAGACCTCCTTTTGTGGGCAGAGAGCACAAGATTCTGCTCCTAGCAGATTCATTCAGGGGCCCTCAGCGTGAGGCGGACTCCTTGAGCAGGAAGTGCCAGGTTCTGTCCACAGGTGGATTTTGCAGTGTGAAGTGTGAAATTAGCTGTGGAGACTTTGGGTCAACCTCTGGTAGACCTGTTACGCAGCGAACAAGTCAACAGGCTCCCAATCTTCTGCTCTCTGTCCCCGGACAAGCAGCCTTCCAGACAGACGCAATGCTACTGAATTGGTCAGGTCTGGACCGCTCGCCTTCCCGCCCGTTCAAGATGTTGGTGCGGTGTTGAGGAAATTTCAGCACCACTCCAACACCAGGATGACGTTGATAGCCCCCTTCTGGCCTTCCAGGGGATTGGTTCCCAGTTCTCATGGATCTCTTGATCGACTTCCGAGAGCCTTCCAAACAAGTGAATTTACTCAGACAGCCCCACTTCAGGGAGATTTCTGAAAACCTGTCAAGTCTGCGGCTAACTGCGTTCAGACTATCGAGCGTCTACTCAGAAGCAAAGGACTTTCGAGAAGCGGCTCAATCCCATCGCTAGAGCAGAAGACCATCTTGATCAAGGTCTATGAGTCCAAGTGGAATATGTTTCGTTCATGGTGCAAAGATCACTGACATTTCCTCTTCCAGAACCTCGGTGGCATAGTTGCGGATTTTCTTTTGTTCCTCGGGAATAAGAACCTTTTCTGTATCCACACTTAAAGGTTATCGTAGCATACTGGCTACTGTTTTCGTCACAGAGGTTTGGATATCTCAATAACCAAGATATAACGGACCTTATTAAATCATGGGTACCTCTAAGAGGTCAGATGCTAAAATTGTTTAGTGGAATCTTGATGTAGTCCTGAAGTGGCTTATGTCTGAGAAATTTGAACCTATGGATTCTGCTTCTTTAGAGATCTTACGAGGAAAACCCTCTTTTAGTTTTGTTAGCTACAGCTAAGAAATCAGTGAGATCCACTGTGGATAAGAGTAGGTTCTCTGCTTCAAAAGCAATTTGTTCTTTCAAACTGTTTTTATGGCCAAGAACGAGACCTTCGCACCGTGGCCTCGCTCTTTGAGATTCGAGTCTGTATAATTGGTAGGTAAGGAGCAGAGAGTTCCTCTGCCCAGTCAGAGCCTTGATATTATTTGCGAAGGACTAAAGATATTAAAGGGAGTCCTTCAGATTCCTTATGGTGTTCGGTCAGGAACCCTCTTAGACCAATGTCCAGAATACCCATGTCCTTTTTATTAGAGATCTGATTTCTGAAGCTCACTCCAATATTTCAGAGAATGATTTGAAAATGTGTAAGTGACTCACGAAGTGAGGCTATCTCTAACTACTCTAAACATAAAAGGAACCTCTCCCTTCAAGATATTATGCAAGCAACCTACTGGAGATGTAAGTCTGTATTTGCTTTGCATTATCTCTATAAGTGCAGACAGTGTTTGATGAGTGCAGCACATTAGGAGCCCTTTGTTGTATCTGTACGGTAATGGGTAAAGGTAAAGGAGGATTAACCTACCTTTACTTACTTGTTTTTGGAGTGTGAAAGGTTTTTCACGGTTGTCTGTGAGGAGTAAGTGTTGGTTGGTTTTACCCCACAGTTGGTTTTGGTTTTATGGTTATGCTTTTTCTTTGGTGTTGGGTGACCCCTTTTGTAATTCATGATGTTTGTGCTGCGCCCTGAGCAGGGGGCATACTTAATGGTATTATCACGGCCATGTCTAGGTGACTGATACCCAGCAAGCAATCTGCGACCAGGTCATTATACCGTGATTGCTCTGGGATAGTAGGTTACTGAAGGCAGTAACTGTGGAATCAGCTACCTTAGCAGGTGAAACTAAGAAATTTTCTACATTAATAACCTTAATGTTTCCAACAACTCTTTTTAGCTGTCATTGCCCCCTAAAAAGGTGTCAATCAGCTATATGTAACTAACAGTAATTGTATGTGTTTAAAATGACATTTTTATTCTAAAATAATGTTTAACACATACTTACCTGTTAGTTACATATCTAGCCCACCCTCCTCCCCACCGGGGGACAGGTAGGCAAATTATTCTGAAGCATGTTGGAATAGTTCTAATACCCGACAGAGGAGCAGGTAAAGGCGATCGCCCGATGTCGGACTGCCCTGCATGCGTTTTGAAAATTTTTGCGTGACGTCAAGACTAAAGCTATATGTAACTAACAGGTAAGTATGTGTTAAACATTATTTTAGAATAAAAATGTCATATTTGTTATTCACCTGCCCCCATATCCTCAGCGGGAGAAATGCCAAAACGCCCATGAGTGCTGGCTAGGAAATAGAGTATCGTAGTACTGTTACCCGAATAATGTATTGTTAATTTTCTGTGACTATTAGCATATTTTATTACATTTAGGCTATTTCACAGTGAAGAAATGAAACGAATATTTCTCTTGACGTTTTTGGTTATTTTGTGCTTCAGCCTAGCCCAAAGACCCTGTTCTAAGTACAGTTTCATCATCATCCTTGTTTGTTTATGTTAGTTTCTTTTTAGCCATATTAATAGCTTTACACTGTGTTTTAACTTTATTTACTTCTGTTGTCTTCTGTTCATTCAACTGTTTATGCCTCTCATTATGTTCTCTTATTGCATCTATAAAATTTCAACATTTTCACCATTAGGGTTGAGGAAAAACAGTTATTTTCAAGTTTTTCCCCACCCATACCTCTATGACATATATGGGGAGCCATGTTCATACTGTAAATATGTTTTTGGTTTATTATACTGAAAGCAAAAAACAAGCAACCCTTCCCTTGGACACTTGAGCCCTTATAGACTGAGGTTAAGTCTCTTGGACACCCCCATAAATTCCAGAATGGAAAGGAGCAAATGTCACTTAAAAAAGGGATACTGTATACCCAGATGTCACCTTAACTGCAGTGTCTTAATAGCTGCAGTGTCATACCTGACCATGGCATTTTTCCTTCATGGACTTCCATCATCTTACATAACCTCACTTAGCTCCCCCCCACCCAGAAAACGTGGGAACAGATGCTTCATTAAAGGAATGCATGCATTCATATCACAATTTCTTACAAAAATTTGTCATTTTATAGGCATATACAGTACAAGATAGTTTTAAGGTATTTGCAACAACCAACAAATATCAATTTTCTGTACCCTGTTCCAAAAATTATCAAGATCAAAGTGGCTTATGTTGTACCAAGCCAAATGCTGAACATTTATTAACAGCTTTGTCTAATTTTTATCTTCAACTTTCGCAGCTTATTGTTGTCATTCGGAGCCTTCCTGTTGGTTATTGACATTATCTTTGGCCTCCCTTTTAAATTTTGTCCTAATTCTGGGTCTTCTTAGTGGCCATAGTCTTGCTTTTGGAGCTTCATACTGGTCACTGTCCTGTTTCTGGACCTTCGTACTGGTCACTGCCCTGCCCTTGAGTCTTTTGACTTGTCATTGTCATGCTTGTTAAAAAGCCCCACTTTCAATATTAGTCTCATGTTTGCATTTGTTTGTATGAATTTCCCATTGAAATGACTCTCTGCAAAACTGAAGTTCAGCTGGTTTGCCCTTTGTTTTGGATTTTCAGATTCCAAAATGTAAGACTGACAGAGTAGAACCCATCACCATGCCTCAATTAGGCCTAGCTAACTTCATTATGTGGAAAAAGATATTCTCCTATGTCCTCCTCATGTCCTATTGAGGTGTTAAGGAAGATTTGATTCTGCATGCCCAAATGCTCCTATCTCTTTCAAACACAAGTGTCCTTGTTTTCAGATGATATCAATATGGTTGAATTAGGTACAGCAACTGGAAATGTGAATCCACTCCAAACCAGGATTGTGCTAACAAAGCTTTGTCTATATCTGTTCTTTTCTATATAACTTGCGTGTTGAAGAAGTGGTTAAGTTTGGTACCGTACTTGGAATATGTATGGACTGTTTTTGAATGTCATCTTAAAACTTTGTGACTGTCCAATTGATAATTACTGAGGTAATTTCAAGTTTATCCTCATGCATTATTCATTTATATTAATTACTGCATTAGCTGTTTGATTAATTGTCAAGTTCTTTAATGGAATTTTATTTATGGCTGCTGCTTCAGTGGCCTTGCACTTTTACCTCGTACTATGTGGACTTCAATTATCATGATGCATTGAACTTTTCACCTTTATTTCAAGAAGTTATACATAATCAGAACCTTTTTTAACATTAGATCATAAATCTTGTGTGCCCCATGTTAACTCCCAGCGCAGTAAGGGTACCAAATTCTAGATATATTGTATATAGCATATTGTATTCACTTGTGACTCTCAGGTTCAATTCTAAGAGTAACCCAAGTCAAGTTTGGAGGTTATGGGGTATCTTCTGCACTTCTGTCTTCACTGTTGAGGCAGATCAAAGCAGGAAATATATTTTCAACTCTTTTTGACGCCATATTTTTTATACTTTATTGATTTTTTTCTTTTTTGACACCATCACTGAATTCTGGGAGAGCTTGTCTAAGACTCTCATGGCCTTTTCATCAGGTTTCGTTCTCGTTACCTGGAAGTTCATCTTCTTACAGTGCAGGCACTTTGTTTTCAGTAGTGTCAGTATAGTCATGATATGGTGAAGCTTGGTTTCTTTAACATTAAGAAACAGTATTATGAGTTTCATGTAACAGATATTCAGGAGGGGGAATTTATCTCTATAAATGCACTACCTAAGTTTAACTGTTTTCCAAGTTTCTAAGTTGATTCTTGTAAATGGGTCTTTGTATGCTGCAGAATTATCATAAATGTCTAAATAACTTTGGCTTCATAAAGAAGAGAAACCTTTAAACATTGTTCAGTATGTTACTGTGCTTGATTTACTCAGATTGATGTAATTTTCAGTAAGTTGGTAAGAATTAAATTTCTTTATGGATAAGTATTGTTTAAAGTAGTCTTGAGTGATTTTTTAAATTTATGAAAGCAAAGTGCATTTTCTATTTAAAATAGCTAGCTTATATTTTAGAAGATGAGTGAAGTTCTTTGATATACTTTTCATCTTATTCTTTCATTTGCTTTTATTCTTTCAGTGTAGAAGATGGGTTCACTTGAGAAATGGGCATGTTCCGAGATGGAAAAACTGGGTATTCCAGAACCAAGTGCCATTGTTCGATATCTACAGCCCATTGAAAATCCTGTTGAAGTTGAAGAATATCTGATATCGATGCTTGATACTGGTAACCCATCTCATCGACACTTCATTGAGGAATTTTTAAGGAAGCAAGAAGAGATAAAAACAGCAGTGGATACAAGATTTTACAGGAAGCCAGATTTAGAAGTGAGTCCAGTGTTCAAAGTAGGCGACAAAAAGAAGCAAAGAGGGGCCAAAGAAAATGGATTTAATAAGGGACCAGAAAGGATGCAGCCACCAACACAAACTAACGGCTCTTTGCCCACACCTCCACAACCATCGGGTGGTTCCTCGGGTAAAAAGAAAACTAAGTATGTGTCCTTGTACTCAAATGAAGGGAAAAATAAAGATGTAGTACTTCTAAGTGGGAGACATAAGTGTGACTGCCAAGCTAGTAAACATAAACTAATTAATAATTGCCTCAAGTGTGGCCGTGTCATTTGTGAGCAGGAAGGATCAGGACCTTGTTCATTTTGTGGAAATCTGGTGACCACAAATGAGGAGGAGGAGTTGCTTGAGCAAAATAATCGTAAGTCAGAGGCTTTACAGAGGAGATTATTCAGCGAGAAAAATGCTTTTGTTAAAGGTATTCCCTCAGAACCCGGGAAAGACCAGGAGGGTTTACGCAAAGCTGTCGAACATAAGAATAAGCTTTTGGAATTTGACAGGACAAGTGAAAAAAGAACAAAGGTTTACGATGACGAAAGTGACTATTTTAGCACAGGCTCACGATGGCTTAGTCAAGAACAGAAAGCGAAACTGGAAAAACGAGAGGAAGAACTACGGAAAAAGAAATACGACAGAAGTAATCAGAAGGTAACCATAGATTTGTTAGGCAGGAGGATAATTCCAGAAGAGAATGATGATTGCATTTATGATCCAGACGATCCCATTATCAAAGAAATTCTTGAGGTTAGATCTAACGATATATTTTCTGCACCAGACAGGGAAGAGTCAAAGCCTTATATTGAGGTGGATCGGCCAGAGTATGTTGAGGGAGATATGGCTAATCATAGAAGGAGGATAGGAAACATGAAATTTGCTGGAATGAGTATGCGTATACAAGATCGAGAAATACAAGAAATGGTAGATGAAGGAATGTGCCTCAGTATGCACCAACCTTGGGCATCCCTTCTTGTTGCCGGAATCAAGGTTCATGAAGGTAGAGCATGGTACTCGTCCCACAGGGGAAGGCTTTGGATTGCCTCAGCTGCTAAGCCACCTACTCCCCAAGAAATCAGTCAGCTGGAGCAGACGTACAGGGTTCTCCTTAAGGATGAGAATATCAAGTTCCCCCAATATTATCCAGCTGGGTGTCTTCTCGGGTGTGTAGATGTTGTCGATGTCCTCCCACAAGAGGAATACCGTGGTAAATATCCAGAAGGGGAAAGCGACTCTCCATATGTGTTTGTATGTGAAAATCCTCAGGAGATGGTGCTGAAATTTCCCATGAAAGGACAGCATAAGATATATAAAATGGATCCTAAGATTCACCAAGCTGCTAAAAAAGCCTTGCGGCCAAAAGGGGATTAGTGAGTTATTTATAAATAGTTTGATTAGCTCTTACAGGTCTGGCCCAAATGGTTCTTTTTATAAATAGAATGTGAGTAATTTGATTTTATGTAATAAGTAGGAGCTCTACAGACTAAAAATGATGATTCTGACAAAATTTCAAAGGTATTTGTGTACAGTATTATACTGTACTTATATGCTGACAGTGTAAATTTGTACATTCATACAAAATATATGTTAATGCTATCTTGCACTCCCTACAGAAGGGAGCAACATTACGATGGTTGGTACTCTATAGTAATTGTACTAAACTGTCCAGTCCTCAAATTAGATAACACCACTTCTGCGATATAATGTTTTATCTTAACAAATATTTATATTTAATGAGATGTATCATTCTAAAGATTTTTGCAGGTATAGTATAATGGAATATTTATATTTTTTATCATCTTTATATGAAGAGGTAAATGTTATGATTTAATAAAGCTAACAACATAGAAAATGTGTATCACATTTACCTTTATTAGATAAACAGGAAGTAATAAACCTTTTTTTTTATCTTGGTTTTATTTTATTATTAGTTATAATGTACGTGGAAGATTTTTATTAGTTATAATACTGTATAGATGGAAGATCTCCAGTCCATTACTCTTGACATATAAAGTGAATACAGTATTCATTAAACTATATTCAAACTTTATTTTATTATGCGGTTCACTTCCAGAACTATGGACATCAAGTTACGTAGTGGTTACTGTTGCATAACAGCAGTGTTGTTATATAACCCCAGGGGAATTACTTAAGCTATCTTAAATATCACAAAGTCCAAGTTTCGATTTGGCTCTATCCAAAAAATAATGTAAGGATGGTGCCTTTTTTTTATAATAATGTTCTCGAAAGTAGTACGGTATTAGTTTCACAGGTTTGTCTGATACTACTGGGACAGAGCTACGATGCTGTGGGTTAGCTGCATGTTTCAAACCTCTCACATTACATGTTCAGTAGTTTTACTTTGGGAAACGTGCTTGCACAAACAAGAGAAATGTTAGCACGAGCTTGAAGAGCTTTGAAAAGATGTTGCTTCGAACTGCCGGAGTGACCATGTGGTCATTCTGTCACGGGACGTTAAAAAAAAATTGAGATGCTTCTCGGACTGACAGAAACTAATGTCTCAGCTGGGCCATCTTCTAGTACTGCTCATGTCCCCGCTAGCTCTGCTGCCTGTAGAGATCCAGACAGCCCAGCTGAAATTTCTGATCACAGTAGCCCTCCGTCTGCCTATGCTGCCTCCCCTGATGCCACCACCCCAGAATGTCCTGCCTCTACTGCTGGTAAGGCAAGGCGAAGGCGCCAAGAGCGAGGCAATGCACCAACAATAAGAATAATATGGGATATATTCATTTAAAATTGCAAGACGTTATATACACCAAGTGAGCACCTCACAGTAGATGAACAGCTACTAGGGTTTCGAGGCAGGTGTCCATTCAGAATGTATATCCCAAACAAACCTGCCAAGTACGGTGTCAAGGTGGTTCTTTCTTATATGTGATAATCAAAATGAATGAAAGTAAAATGCTGGGTGCACCCCCTTATCTGGGGAAGGGAAATGCGAGGCCCCAAGTTGGCTTAAGCCTCGGCCACTATTACGCCAAGATCCTCACTGCATCCTACCACCCAACAAACAAACTGGTTCACTTCGATGGCATGACCTTTGTGGGGACCATGAGGGCTAACAAGGAGTTGCCAGCCCAGGAGAGAGACAGAATCGCTCGTGCGTTTGGATCAAATGCACTTCTCTTTACGAATAACTTCGACCCTGGTGTCTTATGTACCTGCCACCTCCAAGACAGAGGACAGTGCTGGTGCTCTCATCTGTGCACGCAGAGCCAAGCCTTGTAGTGACAGGCAAGCCAGAAATGACTGAATTTTATAATTCAACCAAAGGTGGTGTTGATACCTATGCTCAGATGTGTGCCACACACTAATATTCCAGAATGACTAGACGATGGCCCTTGTGTGTAACTTTCTTGGCATGGTATTTCAATGGTGGTGGGATTAACGCTTAGGTGATACACAAAGATAACATGAAAATAACATGTTGCAAAGTCCTAATCAGGAGGCATTTTATGCAGCAGGTAGCACAGGAATTCATCAAGCCATGGGAACAGCAGAGGTTAAGCATTCCCACCATATCAATATCCATGAGGAAGCTCATAGGCCAATGTCTGTTGACTCTGTCAGCTACCTATCCCAGCCAGTACTACTACTCAGGGGAGAAAGCCAGTAGTAGTTGCAGCGAACTTCAACTTGCAGGAGTCAGTGTCCTCTACTGGGATGCAAGAAGTTTGACTGAAAGACAGGAAGTCACGCTTCAGGTGCTACAAGTGTGAGCAGCCTACCTATCGGCAAAAGCCACTATTATGCTGTGTGTGTGGATTGTGAGAAACTACCGGTAAGTAAAATAGCGTATTATAAAGCATATAAAAAATGTTATAAGAAGGAAAATATTAAAGCAAATAAAATTATTATTGCATATATGTCAACCCAGTGAGCAAGAGGTTTAGGTGTCAGGAACCTGTAAGTCTGTGAAGCGAAGGATAAAGTTTCAGATTTTTGTTCTAATTTAAAGTCAATTTTTATATGATTTGGAATTTTTGTATTTTCCTTTAGTTACCCCCAAAAGAATAAAGTTTTCAGTAAATTGAGTTGTTCGGGGATTCAAACTAAAGTACAAAGGTTCATTTAGTTTCGTATGACGGCATGCAAAAAATAATGTTTTCCAAAAATGGTTTGCAGACTCAACGAATGTTGTGAAAGGTATGGTTAAGTGCACCCCTCCCAACAGGGCTACATAAGACCAGTTTCCTCCCTTGTATACCTGACTTGGCACTCCCGTCATTTTGACGGTTTTTCATTTTGCTTTTCGTTCTGTACTGTAGCTTTAAAGGAGGGTGTTAATTATAACATGAGTGTTTACTGGGTTTTACTTTATATTTTCAATTTGTAGTTGATATGTTAAATTTCGTTCAAGACTTCGATTTAAGTCACTAAATTTTTTTTATTACGGAATCTCCCGCTTTCCACTTTGTATGTTCAGGTCATAAAGGTAACGAAATGTAAGGAGACAGCAATTTTATAATGGCAATTATAATCGGTGCGTAACTGGATGTATAAATGCGAAGTCTGAAAGAATTTTGATGAAGTAAAACGGAATACTATCACGCAAACAGCGTTAATGCCGATAAAACACCATGACATCTGTAATTACAATCGAGAACAGTGAAGCGTGAGTACAAATCATCCACCGCTGCACGCGCGCACACGCACACACACACACAGACACACACACACGCACACACACAAACCCCAGCAATAGCTGACCACAGTGTCTTTCGCATTTGTTCAACTCGAAGCTCTTTGCTCCTTTCCCAATAGAGAAAGTTCAGATCCGAAGCCGCGCTCAGTGCTTTTTCTGATACTCATATGTGGGAAAACGCTCTTTTCAACGAAAGTCGCTGCCCCGCACGTAGTTTTGTGGCATTTTCACAAGGAAAAGTGAATAGTTGGCAGCATAGATTCAGACGCACTCAATAGCGAGGCATAAGCGGAGGTGCTGTGGCCTCGCCTGGTTTGTGCATAAGATCAGCTGCTGGTGCTGTTGCTATTTTTGCATAATGAAGGATCAAGGCCTCCGGGACAAGTGGAGGCAATAAGAGAGCGTCGTCGTCTTTGCCCGGGCTGTCTGAAACGCCACTCTGTGACTCGGTCGCTCTTTCTTCTTCTTCTTCTTCTTCTCCTTCTTCTGTCGTTCCACAGACGTGGCGCATAAAATAAGGCCAGACCACCCATGCTTCCGAGGGAGATTTTGTCCGTCTGAAACTCGGCGAAGGTATTGTTGTCAATAAATGTAGCATCGACAATGGTCACCGGCGTTGGGCGATGAAGCCGAGCGCGGAACGTCGCCGCCCCTTTGTTGCAACTCTATACGAGCGAAATTTGAATGATAACCTCAACAAAGGTTTGCTTTCAAGTTCTTGCACCGGATAACCAACGTTAAATTAGTTAATATGGTATTGTTCTCCAGTACGAAAACAAATGGTGCTACGTTTGCGAATATTATGATTAAAAAGGTGCAACAAAGGTGTATTTTTTTTTTTTTATTTCGTTTCAGTACATCATACGTCGCTCTTATTCAAGCTTGTTACGGAAGGCAAACAACAAATTCCTCGTTTTTTCACATGGAAAAAATAAACCTTTTTCAGTGGATATTATTGAAATATGTGTATTATAGTACCTAATTCATATTGTTAGGCGCCTTATGGTGAGACACATTTTATCATCACTTAATTCATTATTATTAGTATTCTTTTGTTAATAATTTTAATTTTTTACATGTTATGCGAATATGCGAATTTCATGAACAATGACTCAGCTGGAGAGAGAGAGAGAGAGAGAGATCTTCTAACCTCACGAGTAAATGTATATTTCGATACACGCAATAGTAACAGAAATAACTCTAATCCCCCACCACCCCAAAAAATATTGGTTAACGATCAGCTGCTGCCGTTTCCAACAGATGAATGGAATGAATTCCCAGTCGTCACAAGAACACTGATCGCAGATATAGAAAAAATTACTAGAATGAAGATCCTCTTGTAAAAGCCGACAACTTTCTTACTCTAAGAGTTTAAGGATTGCAACTAGGACCAAGGGAAGGTTATTTAAGTAAAACAGCAATGAACAAGCGTTTGGATGTTAGGAATGAATATAATTAATAACAGATAATCAGACATCGGCCTAAAAAAGCGTTTGTTTTCAAAAAAAACTTTTATGTACACTGGTTAACGAAACATGTTCATTTTACCTAGAATTTTTATGCTCTGTTAAAGACCTCATTCTCTATCAACGTACATCTCAGTTAATAAATATAGGTGGATAAAAATGTGTGGGTATTTGGTAGATTTGTTGTCTGGGACGTTTTCCAAACATAGAGGCTCATTTTCAGATCCGCAGTTTACATATGATGTTGCAGAAACATCATATGTTGCAGAAACATCACACGCCCATTTCTCTTGGGAGAAATGGCATATGATGAAAGTCGTTATCTGTCCGGCAGAAAATACGCTTAAATTTTGATTGAATTTACTGATAAATTATATTACTGCGATGAATACAGTAAATAACAGCGATCTTTATTTAGCCCAAACGAGAAAAGAAGTCATTTAAAGTTGAAAAGTTCGGGAGAAATAAGGAAAAATCACCTACCAGTTACGCAAGAACAAGAAGTTGTTCAAAAGGGACTTTTGTCCACTTAATTACTCATCTAAGATAATAGACCGATTACTTTAATAATCAACATTACGCTGTAATATGAAAACAACTTCTCAAGAGTAGGACAGTTAGAAAAGAAATTAAAACATTAAGGGTAACTTGCCCTTTCCTCAGCCAACAAAACAACCAACCAGGCAGGCGTCTGTCTCCGCCACACTCGAAGAGCCCGCCTTGGCGAGCCAGGATAGTCTTCTCTCTCTCTTCCTCTCTTTCTCGCTCTTTTCTCTCTCTCTCTACATACCATTAAGTTTCGTAGGCCTTAACCGCTCCTCCTTTGCCGCTCCTCCATATTCAACCTCACGGACAGAACATCATAAGATCCGGTTGTTCCGTTTGTGAACCCGTACATTTTCTCTTCGTGACGAAAATCATTTTCTTTGAATGAAATCTGGGGGACTCCGTTTTTCGGAGACGTTTTCCTAAACATCGTTGCTTGATTATTTGATTGAATTTATCAACAAAAGTGGCGTCGAAGTTGCCAATAACATTAACTCCTCGTTTATAAAGTCATAAAAGTGCGTTATAATCTGTAAATGAGCCAGTAAACTCATTTGTAATTTAGGGTACAAGCGATCTCCTGAATGCGCCGTATCAACCAATTAGAACTATGTTTATAATTCTCATGATCCGTCATCATTGCGTGTAATTTTTGGAGAGGGAGAGAAAAAGAGAGAGAGAACACTGTTTTCCCCACTTATTTATTAAGTTTTACTTGTAAAACAGCCTTCTTCAATGGAAAAATATACTTTTTAGTGTCAGACATATTGAGCAAAACGCAAAAGTGTTTGTTTTTTCTATAAAACAGCTACGAATGAACTTGCTTAAAGTGAGGATTTTCTGAAAACTTAAAAATCTTGTTGCTGTGACTTCGCTCTCATTCATACACTGGATTGCCTCGTGTCTTTGTATATACCATACATTATTATCGCATACATAAAATTTCTACGTCATGTTAAAACGTGAAAACTTTAAGAACTAGCTTATTACCATTAAACTTTTCCAGTGATTGAAACAGTAATGTAGCCAATTTTTAGCCAAAGTTTTAAATATTTGTCTCGGTATATGGGTGTGAACTGCTTGGTGACTGCAATTGCTTTCAATAATTTTATTTTTCGTCTGCTCATGTGGACTCTCTTTGCCAAGGTGTCCAGTTTCTTTAGCTAAGTTTAATTGAGTTCTCACTCATCGTTTAAGGACAAATAATTCGTGTGAAGCTCATGGGAGTTTATGAACGAAATATGGTGATTTGGTTAAATCATTCGTGATAATGGTAACAAACATGTTGGTACGTACAAGGAGAAATAACCTGATAGGGTTAGCAAACGAAAAAGAAAAAATGAAAAAGCCCTGGAACATTATTAGAGAGAGTTTACACAAAGTAGAGTACACTATGGTGTACTCTAGGCAGAAAATCTTTCATAAACTTTGTATTTCTGTTACATGACCAATATTCAATTTACAAAAATTACAGTAATTTACCAAATTTTTCCACTGACTGCCTGGTGTCTTAACTTGATCAATTACAGACAAAATGCCCACATGGAATATACAGAAGCCCGGTAATTTCGTTTGAAATAAAAAATAGAACTTGAGTGCATTAATTACCCTAAACTGCCACAAACCATAAATGATTCAAAACAAATGAATATGCATATATACACACATACACACACACACACACACACACACACACACACACACACACATATATATATATATATATATATATATATATATATATATATATATATATATATATATATATATATATATATATATAATATAAACTCGATAACTGATATAATTGATACAATGAACAATATTTTTCCACCAAAAGCTATCAACCCAATACCTTCGGCGATTACTTTAATTTCTCGGTCAGCAATGAAACCTCTTATCATCTCGTCATTTTCCCCATTTTTAATAACTAATCAGTTCCAAAAACTATCATAGGTCGTTTACACTCAAACTAATATTTCAGTCCCACTCGAATCGTATTTTATAATAGTCTACGATAAAAAGAATGTTTTCTTCAAGAACATAAAACTGCCTTGATAGAAAACGCAGATTATTTCGCCCCCTTCACTATCTGATGATTTCAGGTAGGATACAGCACTTTGGGAATTTAAAATTTCCTTAGTTTAGGCAGTTTATCTACTTGATATTTTACCATAGATAAACATGTGTTTATCAGCATGTAAACAATTTCATCCTACAGCAAATAACGTAAGAGGTATTTTTCGCAACCCTTAAAGTTCAGCAAACTTGAGTTTGCAATCTTTCATTCGGCTCAGACGATGCTTAAAGCTGGTGGCTGTGTAAGGTGTCAAAGAAACGAGCAGGTAAAGGTTACTGCTGGTTTATTACAGATCCAGGCGGTTTATATTGCGGCCGACTGACGCCGGGCCGTGAGAGACAATGGAATTGACTGTGACCTGAGGTCGAAACAATAAATAATAATATACAGTGAACAAGTACGAATTACAATACGAAACATACAGAGACACAATATAGATACAGTCTTGATGCCTGTGAATGAAGAAACATGTGATACACAATGTGTGACATTCGTATAAATACCATAAAGTAAAAATGATAAAAATGCGTGACCTGGCACGTTTTAGGCGTGACTAATTTAGCTTGAAGAAAACGGGAAGTCACCAAAGAAAACAAGCTCAGCGGAGACTTAATTAATGGCGCCGCCGAAACACTATCCTGGCGCCGAATTGGTGACTTTACAAATACTCCCCAAGACGAGGGACGCGTCTGATTAATCCCTGTACCTGGTGGGACGCTGAAGGGTGCCGCGGCTCCTTGAGGATAACTGAGGGGCCTCCTGCCTGTGAGGCTGCTGTTTGGGCGTCCCTTCCTGGGGCGGCGCGCCTGCGGTGGTGAGGGCGTGCTGGAGTGCGATGGGCGAAGGGGGTGCTGCGACGCTGCCGGGACTCTCCGACAGGAAGGCGGGCTTTAGCCGGTCTATGGAAACCCAGTCGCCCCTGCCTGGAAGTGCCAGCCGAACGCCTTGCTGTTCCGTTCCAGCACGCCGGAAGGGTCCCCTGTAGGGCTTAGTTAGTGGTGGACGGACGGCGTCGACTCTGACGAAGACGTGGAGTGGCGGATGACAGCTGTGGCGGCACGGGTGGTTGCTCTGTCTATGTATGAGCGCCTGCAAGCGAACTTGCCGCCACGTCGCGGAGCCTCTGCAGAGATGGGGAGTGGCGATCATCCGTCACGAGCTCTCCCGGCACCACGAGGGGTTCCCCATAGGTTTGTTCAGCTGCGGATGGGGTGCCGCTCGGCTCTGGGGCGGTCCTCAACCCGAGGAGGACCCACGGCAGCTGATGTTTCCAATCCTCGGCGGTGCAGCGGGCCATGAGGGATGATTTTAAGGACCTGTGGAAACGTTTCGACCAGGCCGTTGGCCGCTGGGTTGTATGCTGTGGTGGTGTGGTGCGTGGTTCCCAGCAGTTGAGCCAGGCAGACCACAGCTCGGAGAGGAAGGCGGGGCCTGTCGGTTGTGATGTGGTCCGGGCGCCGGCGGCTGACCCAGCTGGAGAGCAGGGCCTCGGCGCACGCGCTGGCGGTGGCTTCTTGCATGGGCGTGGCCGGGCCACCGCGTTGAACGGTCTACCACCGTGAGGAGGTATCTGGATCCGCCTGATGGGGAAGGGGCCCGACGACGTCGATGTGGATGTGGCCAAGCGGCGCCCTGGTTGTGGGAACTCGCCTACCCCGACTGCGTGTGACGACCCACTTTACTGGTCTGGCACTGCAGGCACTGTTTTGCCCAGGCTGTGGCGTCCTTTGCACCCCGTGCCAGACGAACTTTTTTGAAAGCAGTTTGGCGTGGTCCTGCCGGAGGGGTGAGAGGCCGTGGATGATGTCAAATACCTGGCGGCGGCGTGAGGCTGGAACCAAAGGGCGGGGCTGGCCTGTGCTGATGTCACAGAGCAGGCTGGGACCTCCGGGCGAGGGTCACGTCCGCCACTTGAGGGATGTGATGGCGGTGCGGTATGCTGGGGTTTCTGGTCGGCGGCCTGTTCTCTGGCAAGGTCCTGGTAGTCTACACCAAGCTGCACTGCGTTCAACTCGACTCTGGAGAGGGCGTCTGCTACGGGATTTTTCTTGCCGGGGAGGTACCTGACGGAACAGGTAAATTCGGCTATGGCTGAGAGGTGGCGCTGCTGCCTGGAAGACCATGCGTCCCCTTGCTTCGTGAAAGCGTGAACTAGTGGCTGGTGGTCTGTGAAGATTGTGAAGGGCGTCCTCCAGGAGAGAACTTGAAGTGCCGAACTGCGCTGGTACATCGCGCAGAGTTCCCTGTCGAAGGTGCTGTATCGGGACTCTGCGGGATTGAACTTTTGCTGAAGAAGGCGATGGGCTGGGGGCGCCGTTGATAATTTGCTCCAGAACAGCACCGCAGGCAACGTTACTGGCGTCCGTCGTCAGCTGGAGGGGAGCCTTGGGATCTGGTGTGCCAAGGCGGTTGCCTTGGTGAGGGCGGCCTTCCGTCCGGAAAAGGCCTGCTGCTGGCTGGGTCCCCAAGACAGGGACTTCCGTTGACCTCTTAGGACTTCCGTCAGAGGGCGTGGTGTGCGCGATCCCGGGATGAAGCGCCTGTAGAAGTTGACCATCCCAAGGAACTCCTGGACGGCCTTGATGGAGGTGGGTGTCGGGAACTTTGCTACGGCTGCCACCTTCGATGTAAGAGGGCGGACGCCTGTCGGAGATACCTCGTGACCCAGGAACTCTGCTTTCTGGACGCCGAATGTACACTTGTCAAAACGGACGACGAGGCCGTTTTCTTGGAGGCGCTGGAGGACTGCTTTGATGTGCCTCTGGTGTTCGCTGTGAGACCTGGAAAATATGAGAATGTCGTCGATGTAGCAGACGCAGAATTTTAGGTCCCCAGGATGCTGTCCATGAGCCGCTGGAAGGTGGCCCCGCGTTCCTCAGCCCGGAAGGTGGAGAAGGCGAACACATAGGACCCGAAGGGCGTGATGATGGCTGTCTTTGGTATGTCCTCTGGCGCAACAGGTACCTGAAAATAAGATTTAAGAAGGTCCAATTTAGTGAATATTTTGGCCCGTGAAAGGAGGCCGAGGTCTTGCATATTGGGCAGAGGGTAGTGGTCGGGCTCCGTTGCAATGTTGAGCCGTCTGTAGTCGCCAAAAGGGTCTCCAGGAGCCGTCCGGTTTCTGCACCATGTGGAGGGGGGCCCATGGACTGGAGGCTTTTCTGCAGATGCCCATCCGTTCCATCTCCGCGAATGCTTTTTTCGCCTCCTGCAGGCGCTGAGGGGGGGAAGCCTGCGGAACTTCGCATGTCGGGGCCCTTTAGTCACTATATGGTGGTATATGCCGTGCTTGGCTGGGGCCCCGGGACTTGGCGGCTCGGGCTTAAACACCTCGGGAACTCCGACAGAAGGTGTGCGTGCTGGTGGGGGCGACGGGCGCTGATGGTGGGTCTGGGTCCCGCCGTTAACGGGAGAGATCGGCAGGAGTCGGGATCGAGGAGGCGCTTGCGCCCCACGTCGACTAGTAGGCCGAAGTGCGCCAGAAAATCGGCCCCAGGAGTGGGGTTCCTCGTCCGCGACGATGAAGTCCCAGGAGTAATTCTGGCCAAGGATGGAGATCGACAGGAGCCTGGTGCCGTAGGAGGATGGGGTTCCGTTGGCGGCCGTCAGGAAGGCGGCCGGGTCTGGTGTCTGGTTGCGGTCCTCTCTGGATGCTGGGAAGACCGACTTGAAGGCTCCTGTGTCGACCAGCATCATCCTGCCGGAGACGGTGTCGCGGACGAAAACCTACTGTTTTTGAGGCCCTGGGTTCTTCGGCTGCCATGGCGGCCTGTCCTGCTGGCCGCCGCCACCCCCGTTTTTTGAACGGTTGAACGAGCAGGGCGGCAGGCAGTTTCGGGCGTCCTTTCCGAACCACTTGTGATAGCGACAGAAGCCCGGGGACCACCGTCTACTGTGGTTCGGTGGACGTTTGTTGGCGATGGCGTTGACGGGCTGCTCTACGTCCTCTTCAGGCTGGACGGAGCTGACCGGCTGAGTGGCCGGTTTTAGCCGTTGTGAAGCCTTGACGGAGTCTGTGAGGTGTTGTGCCGCCTCTAGAGGTCCTCGACAGGCATGGTGTAGGGTGAGCGATCTGGTTGCGTACTTCCGGGAGGAGTTGGCGAAGAAAATTTCCCGTCTGAAGCTTATCTCCTGCCGCTTGTTCGTGTCACCCGAGACTGGTGTTGACAGGAGATCTCGACCATGCCCTGCCGCCTCTTGGATCGAGGTCGTGGCGTGGGTTATTGGCAAGGTCGATAGCACGGGCGCCCGCCGGCGATGGGCAGGGAGCAAGCTTCAGGAGGAACTTCTTTGTAATGCTGTATGTGAGGGTGAGTGTTTCGGTACCCGCGATGAATTTGTTGTACACATCCTCCGGAAGGGCGTTGAGCACTGTGTCGGCCTGTAGGATTTCGTCCGTGAGGTCCGCGATTCTGAAGTGGCTCCACCCCTGCGCAGCCATCTCGATGGGTTGCCCTGCGAACGGGGCAGCTTTAGGGTGAGGGCGGCCCGCGATGTGTTGCCCGGCCGTCGTGTGTTCGGGCGCTGGTGTGGAGTTGCGGGAGGGCCTCGATGCGGGGCGGCGGCTGCGATGGGGGAGGTAGGTAAACCTCGGAGTCCGCGGTCCGCGTTTAACTGCATGAAGGAGGGGATATCCGCGTCCATGCTCGCTCCTTTGACCCCTTACTGGAGTAGGATACTGCGCGTCAGTCACGCACTTTCGGCGCCGTGTGGGTCCGCTTAGTGACGCTGATGGGGTACGCCGACGAGTCAGCACGCTCAAACGCTGGTTACAGCGCCGTGTTTAGGCCGCTAAGAGCGTTTTTTGGAGAAACCCTGAGCCAAGACTGAGTCGCCGTGGTGAGTCCGCTAATGGCTCCGGGATACTCCGGGGGTCACCACTGTAAGGTGTCAAAGAAACGAGCAGGTAAAGGTTACTGCTGGTTTATTACAGATCCAGGCGGCTTATATTGCGGCCGACTGACGCCGGGCCGTGAGAGACAATGGAATTGACTGTGACCTGAGGTCGAAACAATAAATAATAATATACAGTGAACAAGTACGAATTACAATACGAAACATACAGAGACACAATATAGATACAGTCTTGATGCTCAGAATGAAGAAACATGTGATACACAATGTGTGACATTCGTATAAATACCATAAAGTAAAAATGATAAAAATGCGTGACCTGGCACGTTTTAGGCGTGACTAATTTAGCTTGAAGAAAACGGGAAGTCACCAAAGAAAACAAGCTCAGCGGAGACTTAATTAATGGCGCCGCCGAAACACTATCCTGGCGCCGAATTGGTGACTTTACAGCTGTCTCCAAAGTGAAAACATCGAAAACTTAGTGGCTGTCTCCAAGTCAAAACAGCCAGCCTAACGTTATATACAAGCAGGGAAGTATGGTATTACAGCATTCCTCAGTATAATAAATGAATGATACTGACACTAGCAATTTACTTATTATTGTGTTTGATCAGACACTAAGCCATCAAAAGTTAAAGGCAATTTTGATGGGTTTCATGTTTCTGTAATTCAGATACATGTTTTTTTTATCAATACTACTTAGTTGAAGTACTTCATTATTATTATTATTATTATTATTATTATTATTATTATTATTATTATTATTATTATGCAGAAGATGAGCCCTATTTATATGGAACAAGCCCACAGGGGCCACTGACTTGAAATTCAAGCTTCCAAAGGCTATGCTTGTTACGTTTGGCGTCAGTTCAAAATCCTTTATAAGCCTTGTGTAATACGACGCTGCTAAGACGCTTTATCGCCTGCGTTATTTTCTTAACTGGTTTTTTAACGTGGGTCTGAAGGCGTATGGCATGCAGAAATTGAGCGTAAATATCATAGCAGTTTTACACATACACTTTACATGTAAAAGACTAAGGCCAAATGCTGGGACCTATGAGGTCATTCATCTCTCAAATGAAAATTGTGAGTAAAGGAACTTTTAAAGGTGTAACAGGAAGGGAGCCTCGCAGTTGCACTATGAAATAATAGGAGAAAGTGGAAAACAAGATGGAAGAATGAAAGTATGCACGGAGTTGCGGTGAATGGAATGAAAGGGGTTGCAACTAAGAGCCGAAGGGACGCTGCAAAGAGCCTTGAGTAATGACTACAGTGCCACATATACTTTATAAGTATTTTACAAAATTGATTTTTAAAAACAATTTCACTGTTTCCATATACCATTCTGTGCTATGTGGTCGTATGATGTCCAGATCGCATGTAATTTTTAACCCTTACATTAACTGCCGAATAATAATAATTTTATCCCTTCATTACCAAAATTTTGATTCTATTATACTAGTAGAGCATGTCAGTGCTTCATGCTGCATAATATCGAAAGGGTTAGGTAATTATGTCAGCATGATATATTATGAAATGACGCATACATTGCTTACTCGTCATACAAATTTTGTAGGCCTAACATTTACAAACAAATGACCCATGTTCAGACTTCGCCAGGCCACAGTTTAGTTGCCATGTTGACGACTTATCGCTTCACTCAGCACTGTCAAATCGCAATCAGAGAGACGTTCTCATTTTATTAACGGGTCGACTCCGTGCTTTACTTGATAAACTCCTTTTGCAGGCGTTTGTAACAGGCAAGGCGTTTAGTTTTCTGTAGAAGAAAACTATTTTACCGGCTTTGTCTGTCCGTCCGCACTTTTTCTGTCCGCCCTCTGACCTCACCCTGAAAAAAGCGGGACGCCATATCTTAAAAACGAACCATAGATTTATCTTGAAAATTATCTCATTATGTTTCTCACAGCCAAATTACCCCACAGCTAACATATATATACATAACCTGATCTGGGGGCATGACAAAAAAAAAAAAAAAAAAAAAAAAAAGCGGGATTTGACGGGATCTGTATCCACGACGATAGACCACATGGTTCCTGGTCTGGCTTTAAACAGTCGTAAACTTGATAATTTTACTGAAACCTTTACGTTTTTGTTAAGTCATGAAGATTTTTTATTTCAAGATGTCAACCGTTGCTTAAGGAGGAGCTCATTTATTTTAAATGCGGGCAATAAATCGTTCATTTGCCAGAATAGTGACATAACTCAAAAATTGCTATTTTTCAGGAGAAGCAATTTAAAGTTTAAAACTCTATACTCTCTATAGTGTAATAGTGACATGCCATGCCCTCTAGCGGTTAGTATCACAAATACAAGT
>NC_089793.1:7290323-7300323 GCF_040412425.1 Macrobrachium rosenbergii | reverse complement strand
ATATACATATTTATATATATATTATATATAATACATATATATAATATATATACATACATATGTATAAAATCTAACATATAATGCTAACACTGCCAAAATATCAATTCCCTTCATCAGAGAAAGATTTAATGATTGGAACATTTTTGAACATTGCCGGGAAAGCTATTATTCTAAAGCCAACAGTCAATATTAGCTCAAACAGCCGAAAAAAAATCTTCCTCTTTTTCCATGAATTTCAAATACCCGCATTGACGCCTACCGAAGCCCATTCACCAGAAACGACAACGTTATGCTTATTACGAATTTAGCCAATGAGTAAGTGTTTATCCTTGCATGGGGTGGCCCCAGTGCAAAACGAAATATTACTCACTGTCGCGTTTGTCCTTTAAGTGTCACGTCAGGGGTAAACTTGCGAACGGAAGCTTGCATAACACCAGAGGCTTCACATGCCTGAGAGATTGCTCACCAGTAGCTCGTTAATCTCTCCTAAACGCAGACACTAGCGCGCGCGCGCGCACTGTGCCAGTCACTTTGGTCTTACACATACAAACACACACACACACACACAAACACACTAACTATCTCTGACTACTGAGGCCTATCTTCATTTCCTTCTATCTGTGCTGCTGCTGTTTACACACACACAAACACACACGCACACACACACAAACAGTGTCACTCAGATCTATCTTCCTCATACATACACACACACACACACACACACTCACTAAAATCTCTATAGATATTGGGCCCTTCTCATCTCCTTCTTTATCTCTGTGTTGTGTTTTACACACACAGACACACACTCACACATACACACACATACACACACACATACACACTAACTCTCTGGATATTGAGGCCCTTCTTCATTACCTTCTTTCTGTGTGGCTGTTTACACACACACACACACACACACACACATTTTTTTGGATATCAAGGTCCTTCCTTTTCGACAAGTATTCGATATTATCTGGCCAACACTTTTATCAGTTTTCCCCTCCTCCAACCTTCTTAAATCTTCCTAATCATACATCCATTATTATTATTATTATTATTATTATTATTATTATTATTATTATTATTATTATTATTATTATTATTATTATTATTAAATAGGATGGCTGCACAATTTGAACTAATTTTATTCTGAGTCTTCTCAATCTTCCTTATATAAATTAATTCAAATTGTGCATCCATCCTATTCAACAGGACTTGTTTAAAAGGATCTTCTTCTTCTTCTTCTTCTTCTTCTTCTTCTTCTTCTTCTTCTTCTTCTTCTTATTATTATTATTATTATTATTATTATTATTATTATTATTATTATTATTTCACCAATCAATCGTCCTTCCAATCATCTCCCTGCCTGCTTGACAAAAATGCCCCAAAATACTGCTCTAACTTTTGATCTATGCTATTATCGTTCCTCAAACATTTTCATACATCTATCCTTTCTTCTTTCCGCAAATAATAATAATAATAATAATAATAATAATAATAATAATAATAATAATAATAATAATAATAATAATAATAATAATAAATAAAATAAATAAATAAATAAAAAATAAAATAAATAAATGAAAACTCATCTCAAGTGACAAACAGGCATTTGAACGCCTGGACATACATACTGACACATTACAGCGCAAGCGGACAACCTTGACAACCAAATACAGATGGATAAACGAGCATACTATTTTTGCCATACACAGAACTAGCACACACATAAACGACAGACGTCAAGGGAAAAGCAGACATAACATACTCGTGGCATGCTTTATTGGCGGACATAAACGCCAATCAGATTCGTCTGCATGTTCTGCAGTCCTCCTAAGTAGGCAACAGAGACCTCATTACCGTGCACCATTTTAGAGAACTGTCAGTGTTCAGAGGTGAATAGTGAATGATTTAAGTTGACATAAAGTCTCGCGTAGAGAACATCACTTAGATTTTTTGAGGTGGTTCCAATTTTAAGAGGAGTCAGAATAGTGTAGTTGCGGATTTATCCAGTGGCTATATTCCGAGAGAGAGAGAGAGAGAGAGAGAGAGAGAGAGAGAGAGAGAGAGAGAGAGAGAGAGAGAGAGAGAGAGAGAAATTTTAAGATAAAACTAGAATGGCCAAATACTACAATTGTTGGTCGTTTGTGAAATTTTTCTCTACTATGCATTCGTGTATATGTATATGTTATATATATATGCATACATACATATATGCATACACACATATGTATATATGTGTATGCCTATGTGTGTATATATACATATAACATACATATATACGAATACACAGCAGAAAAATTTCACAAACGACCAATAATTATTGTAATATATATATATATATATATATATATATATATATATATATATATATATATATATATATATATATATATATATATATATATACAATGTAATGTGTGTGTGTATTATTATTGTGCGTGTGTGTTTAAAGTGAGTGTCATATGATTAAATAAATAGTTCGAAGGGACAAGACCTTATTAAGATGTTTTTGTAACCAATTGTTTCATTACAAAAAGTTATGAAAATATACCTTAATGACTTTTGGGTCTTTAAACATTCATCGGGCATCCCAAATAGATTTTTCAAAAAAGATTAAATAAATGTATTTCACTTTTGGGAACTAAGCTGCTTATTAATGAAGACACTTTTGAACACACACTTGTTTAGAAAAAAAACTGCGGTATAAGAAAAATCCTTTTGAGCATTCACCGTATGCCTACGTGATATCATCACCCCGTAGGAAGTTAGTGCCGTCAGTGCACCCCACACAGTGCACTGTAGGCTTAACTCAAAGTCATCTGAAGCGTCCCTTCGGCCCCTAGCTGCAACCCCTTTCATTCCTTTTATTGTACCTCCGTTCATATTTTCAAACTTCCATCTAATTTTCCACCTTGTCCTAACAATTGCTTCAACATTATTTTCACTGCTGAATGACCTCATAGGCCCTAGCGCTTGTTCCAGTGCATATACTATTGACTATTTTACTGTATAGGCAAAATCAAGGATGGCCTAGCCCCAAATTTATCATCATATCAGCTAAAACCGAAGACCTTTGCTTACTGCTTGCCATTCCATGGTAAATCTAGACTCTTGGTTAAATGATCTGAGCTACAACTTACTTGATATTGCTGAAGTTTCTTACATAGTCAGATTTCAACCTGTGGAATATTCTCCCCTTTGAGCATACCAACGATCACAAATCAACACATCAACACGTACAAGTATTCAGAAAGCAAGTGGACGAGTTCCCCCACATCTTTCAGACTAACCATTATTTGAAGGTGCCGGTCGTTTTGGTAACCCTGGCACAAGAAGGAATTGAAATTCTGACCGGTGCGTCTAATATCGAAGTCAGTACTGACTTTCATGACCTCCAATGAATAGCTCGTGCTGTGACAGTATTCACTTCAGGGAGGTCTCGGCGAGGTGATCCTTACAGCCCAGGGATGGAACCGTTCTGGGGGTAATCAGTCTCTCTCTGTCTCTGTCTCTCTCTCTCTACTGTGCCGGCTTAGTCTGTCCGTCCGCACTTATTCTGTCCGCCGTCAGACCTTGAAAACTACTGAGGCTAGGGTGCTGCAAATTGGTATGTAGATCATCCACCCTCCAATCATCAAACATACCAAATTGCAGCCCTCTAGCCTCCTTAGTAATTTTTATTGCATACAAGGTTAAAGTTAGCAACGAAATACGATAGGCCACCACCGGGCCGTGGTTAAAGTTTCATGGGGCCGAGGCTCATACCTAGACCACCGAAACACAGATCTATTTTCGGTGGCGTTGATCATACGTTGTAGCTGCTGTACAGAAAACTCGATTGCGCCGAAGAAACTTCGGCGCATTTTTTACTTGTTTACTTTTCCCGGCAGTAAAAAGCCACATTGCGAGGCAAATTTTCTCTGTAGGAATTTACTTTCCCGGGAAAAATGTAAAAGAGGCAGTCATGGAGAACATAAAGTTTTTTCCTAAAAATACCCTCAACGATTATAGTTTTAAGAGACTTAGAACATGGAGAATACATAAAAAATGATTAATGAATTATGAAATATTATGACGTACACACAACTGCCGAGAGTTTGCAAAATGTTAAAATTGGCATTTTTGTTCTCAGCGGTAGAATTTGTTTATAATACCAAACCAAGAAGGAAATCAAGTAAAAATAATCAATTATATCATTGTAGAAACAAAGGAACGAAAATTATCACAATTCTTGTCTCAGCAAAAAAAAAAAAAAAGAAAAGCGCGCGCATAGGAAAGACGGACACCTGTAGCTTGTATGTCTTTCACACACACACACACACACACACACACACACACACACAAAACAACAATCTCGTACATCTACACACAAGATTAGAGTTCGAGTATGTTTCTTTCTTTGTTTTGCAAAGGAAAGGAATGCAAGATAAAACCCAAAAGAAAACGGCTCTGTTTGTTTTGGGTGTGTTTATGTGCGTGCGTGTGTATGTATGTATGTGTGTGCGCGTGCATATACGTACATGAAGCCCAACTACGCAAAAGAAGGTGGATTTTTTTCTTTTTTTTTTTGTTGTTCCGAGAAAGATCAAGCCGACATCTTGTTGCATCCATTTGCTTATTTTATTTTCATTCAGTCTCCCACATTTATTGCTGCTCGTTCCTCGACACAAACTGCAAAATAAATTCTGCGTCTTTGACGATGGGTCTCTCGGTCTTGGATTTGTTGTCGCATTTGTTTGTCTCACTTATCTTTTTTTTTATTCTGTTTCTTGCTTTTATTAACGCTTCTCACCCTAAAAAAAATCTTACGTTCTTAGATTTCTCGTTACATCTGTTTATGTTGTTTATATTCTTTGTCTTACATTTATTATTGTTTCATTACGTATCTGTATCGTGTGTATTCTTTATACATCTGTTCTATTTACTTTTATCCCATTTTTATTATCGTCTCTTTCCTTAACACAAAGCACGTAATTATTATATTCTTGTATTCCCCGCTGTCATCAGCGCCGTTTATCCATGCCGCCAATAAGGATAAATGGTATGCCTTTAACTCGAAAGGAAGTGGGTTCCTCGTCAGTGACAACATTGAATTGTTTTCATCTTGTAATCAAATTCAGTAAAGGGATTATATTGTTAACTGAATATGCACTGCTATTGTCCCTTGGGTTGATACAATCTAACGCTATTATTATTATTATTATTATTATTATTATTATTATTGCCATTTATCCATGACTTTATTTTGTCCCACCGCTGCTATTATTATTATTATTATTATTATTATTATTATTATTATTATTATTATTATTATTATTATTATCCATTTATCCGTGATTTTACTTTGTACCTATTATTCTTATCCTTATTCAATTTCCTACATTTTTATCAGCTTTCTCTCCTTAATAAAAATAAATATGTCACAAAGCTATTATTATTATTATAATGTTATCATTATTATCCATTTATCCGTGAATTTATTTTGTACCTCTTAATCTTATCCTTCTGCATTTTCCACTTTTATCTTTAACAGATAAATTCGTATTATTTTAGCATTTTACATTTCCCATATTTATCAACCCTTCTCTCTTTAACAAATAAATTCGTATTATTTTCTCATTTTGCATTTACCACATTTATCAGCTTTCTCCCATTTACAAATGAATACGTAATATTTTCCCTTTCCCTCGTCAATTCTACCCCTTAAGGGTTAAGGGGATATCTCCCTTGCTATCCGCCCAGGGTATAAGAATAGCTAATGGCCTCCTATGTTCCCGGTGACCCGAGAGAGAGAGAGAGAGTCCGAGTGTCTTAGTAAGGGCGGTGTCCGCATTCGTGCACTTTAACTTCGGAACTCCCTTTTGTAGAGACTATAAGCGAACGCGTCTTTAAATTCAATTCACGGCCTTTTGTCTTTTTTTTTTCTATCGTTCTATTTTTGGTTCTGTTGTCTAGGTGAGCTCTGCTGTGTCTAGGTTGTTGTACAGTAAAAAATGTATGGTTTCGATGTGGTATCCTGAAGGGAAACTGAACAGTAGTATTTATTTATCTATTTATTTATTTATTTATTATTATTATTATTTATTATTATTATTATTATTATTATTATTATTATTATTATTATTATTATTATTATTGCGGTACCTAAGTTATTCTACAGTAAATATATGGTTCGATGTGTTATCCTGAAGCGAAAATGAACATTATTATTATTATTATTATTATTATTATTATTATTATTATTATTATTATTTGTGTAGATGCATACTTTCGTGTAAATTTCGTTGAGGAATAGAAACCCACTTTGGGAATTTTATTTTAAAAGAAAATAAAAAATTTGTGACAAGAACAATTTTGCAGTTTGGCAGTAATGCTTACCATTTTGGTTAGATACATTTAGTAAAACGATGTTTCTATATAGCGCTAATATATCATAAATTTTTTATATAAATGTGATATTATATATATATACATATACAATGTATATATAATAATATATATATATATATATATATATATATATATATATATATATATATATATATATATACACACAATCCTTTCTATCATAATCCATCACCAACCTCCATAGATTTTTCCCAATACAATCCTAACCGTACAGGGAAGACTCTCTTAGCCTCAAGAGACTCAGCTATCTTAACTAGATCATCCGGTTTTAAAGAAATCGTAAGACGGGATAAAAAAAAAAAAAAAGTCTCGGTCTCTCTCTTAAAGGAGATGAATGGAAAACAAAAGTCGCTGGACAAGAGCAACGCATCCCTGATCGTGGTCTTTCGACTATATAGTCTTTTCATCTTTTTTTTTTTTTCTGATTTCGCTTCTGCGTCGTTGGGCAGAGAAAGCGCCTGACCATAAAGACTCTATAAAGGTTGGGCAAAGACAGGTTCTCCTCTCCCCACAAACCTTTCCCTCCATATAGGCTCCATAAAGACAAATAAATGGCGTACTGAAAGCCATCTTTTTTATTCCTTCTTTTTCTGATTCCGTTTCTGCGTCGTTGAGCAAAGAAAGACCCTCTATAAAGACAAATAAATGGCGTACTGAAAGCCATCTTTTTTATTTTTCTTTTTCTGATTCCGCTTTTGCGTTGTTGAGCAAAGAAAGACCCACCCTCATCCACAAAGACTCCATAAATGTTGAGCAAAGACAGGTCCCCAAACCCCGCAGCCATGAAGACTCTATAAGGACAAATGAATGGCGTCCCCGCGGACAGAAAGACCATTGATCAGGATTCGATGGAAGTAAATAAATTATGTCTTCGTGCAAAGAAAGAACTCTCATAAAGACTCGACAAATACTTGAAGGTTAATGAATGCTGTCCTTGCTTACAAAAATGACCTTTGATCAAGACTCGGTAAGGACAAACGAATCACGTCATTGCATACAGAAAGACTCTCGATCAAGACTTGACAAAGACAAACGAATCACGTCATTGCGTATAGAAAGACTCTCGATCAAGACTCGATAAGGACAGATGACTCACGTCATTGCCTATAGAAAGACTCTTGATCAAGACGCTTGATAAAGACAGATGAATCACGTCATTGCATATAGAAAGACTCCTGATCAAGACTCGATAAAGACACATGAATCACTTCATTGCATATAGAAAGACCCAGATACAAACTCCATAATAACAAATGAGGTGAGTCTTTGGTTATACAAAATACTCCGCCAAAGACTCGATAAATAGAAGCAATGGGTCTTTTATTCTAAAGAAAGCAGGTTCCTCGTCAATGACAACAATGAGTAATTTGCATCGAACTGCAATAAAGTTCAGTAAAGGACTTCTGTTATTAACTGAGTATGCAATTTTATTGTCCCTTGAGTTAACAAAGTTACCGCTATTATCATTATTGTCTTTATTATATTCGTTCGCACCACTAATCTTGCAATGGCATTTCTATTGCGCTTGTAATCATTATTATAAAGATTATGACTATTAAATATATTATCATTACAACTGCAGCGTTTACAAGTTATTATCTTGATAATGTGATTTGTAATCACTATATTGTACCTGCATTTGGTATTAGTGCATGATTGAGAGCTGAGGTATTAATTATTATTATTATTATTATTATTATTATTATTATTATTATTATTATTATTATCTTCTGGACAAAGGAAATAAAAACAGAGACTTATAATGCATAGGTGCACAGAAAGTTATGGAAACCAGCTGCCCGTTATAATGGTTTAACTTCAGCTGAATATGATCTACATGAAAATAACAATTTCAAGGGATGAAAATAATTAAGACTTACTCTTATTTCACAACAAGTACAAATAATGAATGTAGCACACAGGTTGGGAGGGCATCACGAGATAATCCTCACGCAACAATGATGCAGGTAATTGTGTATATAATATATATATATATATATATATATATATATATATATATATATATATATATATATATATATATATATATATATATATATATATATATCACACATTACCACAAGTGAAAAATAAGTGTCTGTAGTAATAAATATTTGTGGATTTCTAATACAATGTCTCAGTCCTTCGTCAATGGCTTGGAAATAAAGTCGAAACCGGTCAGGACCTACACTCCGTCTCTTATTTTCACCTGTAATGTGATGATAAACGAATCAATGATGAAGTGATTATAATCATATATATATATATATATATATATATATATATATATATATATATATATATATATATATATATATATATAATTTTATATATACACATTCTTATTACAAAATAAATGATAAACTAAAACGCCTTGGTAACATGAAAGAAACAAATAGCAGCACAGGGTGGTGTACTCTGTGGTCAATCAATACTATGTACCTCGAAACCTCAACGTATACAGAAAAGGAAAAGGTAGAGGAAGGAGGAGGAGGAGGAGGAGGAGGAGGGGAGAAGCCAAGGTATTTTCCTCACTCTCCCTCCATTCCCTTCTTTCCCATCAATCATTCTCTTACTTCATTGTTTTTTTTTTTTTTGTTCCTTCCCATCTTGACCAGTCACACAATATCCTTGGGCTAAAAGGTAGTGGGCGGTTCTTCCAGAAACGTGGAGAACCTTCGGATTCACTGAGCTCTTTCTTGTATGCAGTGTTTTTGTGTACAAGAAATAGTTAGTTCTTTCTTGCATATTATGTGGATTGCTTTTGTGTTCAAGAAATGGTGAGATTTTTCTTGTACAGTATGTTATGAAGAGTGGTTCTATGCTCAAGAAATAGTGAGCTCTTTCTTGTATATTATGTGGAGTGTTTTTGTGTCCAAGAAATAGTGAGCGCTTTCTTGTATATTATGTAGAGTGTTCTTAGGTCCAAGACATAGTGAGCTGTTTCTTGTATATTATGTAGAGTTCTTATGTCCAAGACATAGTGAGCTCTTTCTTGTATATTATGTAAAGTGTTTTTGTGTTCAAGACATAGTGAGCTCTTTCTTGTATATTTTGTAGAATTTTTTCTGTCCAAGAAATAGTGAGCTCTGTCTTGTATATTATGTAGCGTGTTTTTGTGTACAAGAAAGAGTGAGCTCTTTCTTGTACATTATGTAGGGAAGAAGATGTAGGGCATTTTTGTGTACAAGAAATAGTGAGCTCTTTCTTGTATATTATGTAGAGTGCTTTTGTGTACAAGAAATAGTGAGCTCTTTCTTGTACATTATGTAGAATGTTTTTGTGTCCAAGAAATAGTGAGCTCATTCTTGTAAATTATGTAGAGTGTTTGCATTCAAGAAAGGCACACGGACTTTCGTATGTATCTATGTATTAATATGGAGGCTCTCAATATGTTTGTTTCAAATGCACACAGACTTCATGTATATGTGTATGAATGTTTTGTGAGATACTTGAAAATCATATTTATGTACATATGAGTGTAAACATTCAGTGGGTACATCTTTACTCCACATCAAATATTTCATCAGATAATATTCAATAAAGCACCTGTATCAAACTACCCGGAAATACATTTATCAGTTTTTTT
>NC_089793.1:7282823-7285323 GCF_040412425.1 Macrobrachium rosenbergii | reverse complement strand
CCCTACGGGTGTCACTTCTTTTAAGAGGTAAGTAATTTGAGGTCCACCTCGGTCTAATAGCCTTGGCTCTTAGGAAACTCTTAAGGGCGCCTTCAGTGTGGCATGTTCTTAAGGACTGGGAATGTGATTTCGAACAGGCTATCGACAAGATCGTCTTTAATACCAAGGGGATTGACTCTCGGTAAATAAGTGAAATTCATTACAGACGCGGGTCGTGATTTGCGTCATTCTCTCTCTGTCTCTCGTTACAAATAATGTTTGTTAGACAAATCTATCAAAACATCTTCTCTCTTTAAACTTTGCTCTCTCTCTCTCTCTCTCTCTCTCTCTCTATATATATATATATATATATATATATATATATATATATATATATATACCTGTACATATATTTATATATACGAAAATTGAGCTTGAGCTGAATGGTAGTACAGAAAGTGGAAGAAGATGGGTCATTCAAATAGGTAATTTGGGGTAAATGTAACAAAATGTTTGATGAGAGAAGAGATTAAGTGAGGCAAGGAAGACAGATGGTGCTCGGCAAGACATCTGCAAGCGAAGATGCATGAAGGGATAGTTGAGCTAATTCTCCTTTATAGGAACAAAGAATGGATGTTATAAGGGAATGGAAAATAAGCAACAAAAGTATTTGTGAAGAACGGTTACAATAGGCAAACAGATGGATCAGAGTATTTTGAAGTGGTTTGATCATGTCGAGAGAATGGGGTGCAATGTGCTGGTTACAAGTTTGAATAATTCGAAATATTTAGGAGGAAGTCGGAACGGGAAACCAGAGAACTGTTGCCATAATGAACACCTGACGTGGAAGTTTTCTGCCCAATGATCGGATGGATTCATCCTTGGTTCAACAATACAATTATGAACATGACAATAACTGCTGCCTTGTTTTTTGATTTTCTCTGCCACACACACACACACACACACACACATTTATATATATATATGTGTGTGTACGTGTGTAAGTGTAGGTGTCTCTGTGTGTTCGTGTGTTTGAATATTTATACATAAGACACATGTAGTTAACAATGAGTAAACTGAAAGTATTTTAATTTCAAATCAATACGTGCACAGGAATCAAGTATGAATGCATACATACTGAAACACATGCCAAAAGACAGACAGAGAGACACACTGATATTTTGAATATAGGAGATGAAACCAGACAACTACAAAACGAAACAAACGAGAGCGCCACCAGACGACACGAATTCCGAGGCACAGTTTTCTGGACATTCTTCTCCTCTTATTTTTCCTCTTCCTGCGCAAGTTATTTAGGATTTATGGACATTCTAGACATTCTTATCAAGTCCTACGACTCGAGGGCCATTAAAACTCAAGCCCGAGCCATGAGACACGAACGCGAATGAGACACTAACGGAGGCTATTACGAAACTTTCAAGATTTTCATGAATGGGTCAACTCTCTTAACTCCCAGCTCTGCCCAAGCTAGCTGTAGTAGACTATGTGTCTCTGTGACGCGTCGGGTGGGAGCGAGGGTTCTAGGCCGAAGCGTTTTCATACATTGTAAGTAATATCTTGTACAGATGAAGGAAAAGAGAAAGAAAAGATATATATTTAATTATAAGCAGAGATGCCATGGAGGAAGCGTAAATTGGGATGAGCGGTAGGAGAGGAAAGGGAGTGAGGAAAAAGTGGAGGAAGGGGGGGAACTTTGGTAGATGAGCATTGAGAGAGAGAGAGAGAGAGAGAGAGAGAGAGTGAGTGAGAGAGAGCGACTGCGCGGTGTTACAGCAGAGGGGGGGAGGGCTTCGGTAGGGTTGGGGTAAGGGGTACCGGGACATCTGGGGAGGACGGGGTAGGGGATAGGGAGCCTCCGGTGGGAGAGCGTAGCTTCTCCCAGTGTGGCTCTCTCCCTCGGCACGATGTAAACACACATTCGGTCGAGTCGTGGAAGTGGGAGCACCTCCACGCGCGCTCCGTTCGGCGTCAGTTCTTGACAGCGAGTAATCAACAGGCGTGTCATTTGTCCCGGTAAATGACTGAGCAGCATCGGTGATTGATGTCTGTCTTTGCTTGTGTGTGTGTGTGATGTCAGGTCGGGCGATGCGCTGCCCCGAAAGCGGGGTTTAAATATATATAAGTGGGGTCGACTTGTGTGTGTATGCGCGCGACAATATTTGAAACCAGTTATCCATGACTTGGAACATTGATCTGCTTTTACTCTCTCTCTCTCTCTCTCTCTTACCTTCCTTCTCCCTCCCCCTTCCTCCTCTACCCCGCCCTCCAGTGTTGCCTGTTGCTTACAGTTTAACGAGAGGTTGTCACGCTTCTCCGTTCTCGTTAAAGCGTCTTCTAGACTTAATGAATAAGACACAACGAGTGGAACCGAAATTTACAGACTTCTTCCCGAAAGTGATTGTGAAAAATGTCCTCACTTCGTAACAATGAGTGTTCCCGGACCAGTTAATTCTGCCTTTTCATCAAGTTTATTTTTCTTTCATGTCGAAATTTTGCTGAA
>NC_089793.1:7277823-7280323 GCF_040412425.1 Macrobrachium rosenbergii | reverse complement strand
TCCAACTAATTTTTTTTTTTTTACGAGTTTCCGCTTTTATTCAAATGAGCAATTGAGCCTTTCAAATGCATACGCTAAAGGCGATTATTTCATTCAGGCTTTTTTTTTTTCCTGGGTGAAATTATTATCCCGAGGAGAGGGATGGATGGGACCGGGTTGGGAGAGGAGAGGGATGTCCAAGTGGGCTTATTTTATTTTTTTTTTTTTATTCCTCTTTTAAAATGAGTAATTGGAGTTATGAATTTCGATATAAAGACTTAATTTATTAATTAATTTGCTTTTTTTACCTAGATGAGGGGTGAGGGGGTGGTGGGATTTTTAGGGGGATATATATAGGATGGGTGGGAGGGGGTGTTGGGATATATAGATATAAGGAGAAGGATCTATATAATATATAATTTGTTACTTTTTCGTTTTATTCCTCTTTCTGATTACAGGAATGGAGTTATATAATATTCTGAGGATATATACTTAATTTATTAATTAATTTTGGCTGTTTTATATAGATAAGAAAGGGAGTTATTAATTTATATATATATATATATATATATATATATATATATATATATATATATATATATATATATCTAGACAATATATAGAGTTGGTGAATTTATATATATATATATATATATATATATATATATATATATATATATATATATATATATATATATATATATATATATATATATATATATATATATATATATATATATATATATATATATATACATATACATATATATATGTCTGTGCAAGCATGTAAATATATACATATGAATATTACATTGTTTGTATGCTTTTTTACTGATTTACTAATTGAACTAACTTTGAAAATTTCGCCCCATGACTGCAACTGGACAAGGTGAATTCTTCACGCCTATGGTACACAGTTAACTTCATTGCTCTTATTGAAAAATATTTAAATATCCGGCTATCTGCATAAGGTGTCGAATCTCACCCTCCACAGAGGTGACATTTCAGTTCATTTAGTCTTTTAGAGAAAGGTACTAGACTTTTTATTTATCAATTTCTTCAGCGTGTTATTATTTTGTCACTGGTTATTTTGTAATGCATAGGTTTTTTTTTTTACATTTTTATTTTTACACTTTTTTCTGTTGGCACGATAAATTGAATATTTCTGAGAGGGAAAGTGATTTCTGACAAATTCTAATGTGTGAAATGAAAATCTGTTTATTTATTTAGTGCTGGAAGCGTAAGATATTTACTTTAACTTTCTGTGTGATTGGAAAAAAAAAAAACTCTTTTTAACCTATGAAGAATTTTTTTTAATCTATGGAAAATTTTTTTTTATCTACGGGAAAAAACGTTTAATTTATGGAAAAAATAATTTTTAATCTATGTTAAAGAATTAATTTTAATCCATGGAAAAAATTCTTTTAATCTATGGAAAAAACCATTTTTAATTTATGGAAATAAAATTCTTTTTAATCAATCAAAAAAATTTTTGTTAATCTATGGAAAAAATTCTTTTTAATATATGGAAAATTCTCTTTAATCCATAGAAAAAAATTATTTTAATCTATAGAAAAAACCCTTTTTAATCTATGGAAATAAAATTCTTTTTAATCTATCAAAAAATTCTTTTTTTGAAAATGTTTTTAAAAACGAGATTTTTTTCTTCAAATTTTTTTTTTATATCGATCAATATCTTTTTATACGAACATGGTAAAAACATAATTCAATTTGTCCTTAATATGAATAACCATTTATACGAAGAGGAAAACATATTTTCCATTTGTTTGGCATCGTTAAAAAACTGTTGTTTTCAATTGTTTTGAAGAGGGGAAACTATATTTCAATTTCCTTTTCAATATTAACTATTTCTCTGAAGAGGAGAACCGCATTTTCATTTATTTCGTAATGTTAAAAAAAATCTTTAGAATTTTTTTTTTTTCTAAACCGGGGGAGGCTGAGATTTCAATTATACTCTGGGTACAAGTTCCCTTCCCAATTGAAATCGAAGTGGGGGACATTCTTTAAAAAAATAAAGTATGTACTGTATGTATGTGTATATATATATATATATATATATATATATATATATATATATATATATATATATATATATATATATATATATATATATATATTAAAAGCATTCAAAGACTACGTAGCACATGGTTTTTTCACATTGTGGCAAATATTGACGATGAATTTCAACTGCAAATCAACTAAAAACTGAAAATATATCATAACTTCATTTAACAGTTATAAAGAAGTTATTACAGCTTTTGCCAATAAGGGAAAAAATGAGAGAACAATTCTAGAAATGATAAATAAAGGTACAAGAAGAATTGCGAAAAAGAAAAACTGAAAACATATATATATATATATATATATATATATATATTTATTTATATATATATATATATATATATATATATATATATATATATATATATATATGTATACATATATATAATGTACATATATATATGTATATACAGTATATTCTGTATATGCGTGTGTGTGT
>NC_089793.1:7267823-7272823 GCF_040412425.1 Macrobrachium rosenbergii | reverse complement strand
TTTATTTTTAGAATAAAGGTAATGTATGTATGTATGTATGTATTTTGCGCCCTGATGATGCCTGAATAAACAACTCGAAAGCACTCATGTGATATTTTGAATATATATATATATATATATATATATATATATATATATATATATATATATATATATATATATATATATATATATATATATATATACATACATATGTAGCTTATATGTATATATATATATATATGTGTGTGTGTGTGTGTGTGTGTAATGTTAGGCGCCTTTTCCTTTTCTTATCCTCAGAAGTAAATTCTGTACCAGACAGTTAGTTGAATGTGGTGCACTGCAGCTGTGCGTGCAGCAGTGGGCATGATGCTAGCAACCCCATCCTATTCGTACTCGGCAAATCTGCCCATCTATCTGTTTGTACACATGTACACACATGTGTGTATGTATGTATATATATGTAAATTTATTTATTTATATATATATATATTATTAAAAACATATATATATATATATATATATATATATATATATATATATATATATATATATATATATATAGAGAGAGAGAGAGAGAGAAAGAGAGAGAGCAAACACAGAGACAGAGACAGAAAGAGAGAATGTTCTCTCACACACACACACACAAACATACATACACACACACACTCACACCCTCCCATAAACATATGTTTAACCAGGCCTCAGAAAGATTTCATCTCCGATATGGAGAATTGCCATTTAAGCGGCCGCTTTCTCGAGAAAAAGCAGCCGTTTAAGACCTGCCGTTATCTTCATGGCTTTATATACTCTATGAGATTAGCCCTCTATCAAGTCACTATCTGATTCACCTCAGCTCTGATTTTCGGCCTCAGCTTCTTTTGGTGGATCTCTCTCTCTCTCTCTCTCTCTCTCTCTCTCTTTGCTATCTCTCACTTTCGAGATGTTTATGTATGTCTGCAGTGTTTGCTTTGCACCCATCGTATTTAAATAAATGAGCTTTTATAACTATTTCTTCAACTTCAAAAGCTTCTCTCTCTCTCTCTCTCTCTCTCTCTCTCTCTTTGCTATACACATTATCAAAGCCCACAAACACACGCATATAATATGTATATGTATATATTCTGTATAATATGTATGTATATACTTATATATATGCGTGTGTGTGTGTGCGTTTGTGAGTGCACGCGTGTGTGTAAATGTGTAAGTAATACCCATCGCACTATTTAAATAAATGAGCTTTTATAACTATTTCTTCAACTCAAAAGCTCTCTCTCTCTCTCTCTCTCTCTCTCTCTCTCCTCTTAAATACTCTATTTCATGCAATATTTACTGTCACCGATAATGAAAAACAATTGATCATTCGTTACATTTATATTCTAAAATATTATGACAAAGCGTCCGACGAAAAAAAAAAATCAGGAAAAAATGAAATTAAATGTGTCGTTGGCAACATCACAAAATTGTTTCCATTTCGTACGATGAGTTGGGAATAAATACGTTGAATTGGGAATAAATACATTTTGTATATAACGACGTATAAATCCAGAGGAGACTTTGCTCTGGAATCTTAACTGAAATTAAATTTACATATATCTGACTGAAATTCTGATTCTGGAAATGTTTGATGTTTCTGAAAAGCGATTAGCGTCAAACTCAAGTTTGGTGACTGAATATGATTCTGGACTGAATTTTTTGAATGCCAAGATAGGTGTATTCTTTTAAAGGTATAGTAACTAATAATGTATTATTATTATTATTATTATTATTATTATTATTATTATTATTATTATTTCGGAAGAAGACCCTCTCTCAATCTACAGAATGACCGTCTGAATGCCTTTGATTTTTTATTGCATTTTCTCAATCTCTCGAATGGGTTTCTTTCTAGCAGCGGGTAAATTATTATTATTATTATTATTATTATTATTATTATTATTATCCGGTCTGTTCTAAAACCAGGAAGCGCTTCAAGAGCGCATACCCCCGCCTAACGCCAAAAGCAATTTACTGGTCAAAATGCAACAGACTCATATCAAGCCTTGCAGGTTGAAACGCCTATGAAAATTAAGACTTAGAAGGAAAGCCTAATATCACCTCAAATCTTACAATAAATACAAAGGAATTCAGACAAATGCTGCAATTTAATTTCCATGCAAAACTTTAGTAAAAAAAAAAAAAAATTAAAAAAACCAGATCTTTCAAGGAGCAACAAACTTGAAAAAAATAAACTTCAAAATTAAATAAATATACTACATACTTAAGCTCTCCCAAGAGCAGGTAACTTAATTCCCATGAAAAACTGTATTAAAAGAACATAAAAAACAGATCTTTTAAGGAGCAACAAAAGTGAAAAAAATAAACTTCAAAATTTAATAAACATACTATGTATTTGAGCTACCCCTAGAGCGGGTAATTTAATTCCCATGAAAAACTTTATAAAAAAAACATAAAAACCTTCTCTTTTAAGGAACAACAAACTTGAAAAAAATAAACTTAAAAAATAAATAAATATACTACTATACACTTAGGCTATCCCCAGAGCTGGTAACTTAATTCCCATGAAAAACTTTGCTAAAAACCAGCTCTTTTAAGAAGCAACGAACTTGAAAAAAAATAAACTTAAAAGTTAAATAAACGTAATGTATACTTAAGCGCGGGGATGTATCAAGAGTTGATGTAAGAAGACACAGCCATTCATTTCTATCAATCATTTGTGTTCGTCTCAAAGCCCTTTAACCGTACGACCGGAAGCTGGTTGTCTCGACGGCTTATGACGGTAGATTGCCGTCTGTCGTCAAAGGTTTCCCCGCTCTTGCATGCAAAGGGATTATTTATTTACTTTATTTATTTTCTGTTTATATTTTATTCACTTTTATTTGTTTATTTATATATTTATTTACTTTTTACACTGATTTATTTTACATTATAAATATGTTTATTTTTTTTACTCTTATTTAATTACTTTTTATTCTTTATTTATCTACTGTCATTTATTTATTTTTTAATTAGTTATTTAATATTTATTTATTTATTTGCCTTTATTTAATTATTTATTTATTACCTATTTATTTTTTTCCGGAAAGAGACGGAGTCGGTCATGGCGGGCCTGTCAAAATTCGATCATTGCAATAAAATCGTTCAAGAACTTTCCTTCTTAGATGTCAAACCGGCCCTTGGAACACAGAAGAGAGCAGAGAGTTCCGCAATGACTGTAACTTTAATCTTGATTTTTCTTAATATCGAGTTTATTTTTGGATGCTGTCTTATCAGAAACAAAGAGGAACCTTCTCTCTCTCTCTCTCTCTCTCTCTCTCTCTCTCTCTCTCTCTCTCTCTCTCTCTCTCTCTCTCTCGTGAACCGCAAGCTATTGGGAAGCTGTAATGCCGGACACAAAGGAACACCTTCCGCTGACATTGCCAATACGAAATCATTGTAACCTCATTTTCTCTCTCCCTGTTGCTTTAATGTTGGAAACAGGGAGGCACTCTGCTGGCAGTCTCTCTCTCTCTCTCTCTCTCTCTCTCACGAAATGTTCCATTATTCCATCTCTGTCTGTCTGTCTCTCTCTTTCTCTCTTCCGAAATAATCCATTATTCCATCTCTCTCTCTCTCTCTCCGAAACAATCTCATTATTCTCTCTCTCTCTCTAAACAATCCATTATTCCATCTCTCTCTCTCTCTTCAGAAATATTCTATTATTTCATCTCTGTCTGTCTCTCTCTTTCTCTTTCTCTTCCGAAAATAATCCACTATTCCATCTCTCTCTCTCTCTCTCTCTCTCTCTCTCTCTCTCTCTCTCTCTCTTCACAGCCATTCCTCTCTCTTATTCCATCTCTCTCTCTCTCTCTCTCTCTCTCTCTCTCTCTCTCTCCTCTCTCCCAGAAATATTCCGTTATTTCATCTCTCTCTCTCTCTCTCTCTCTCTGAATCCCCAGCGTCATCCCTGTCTAACCTCAATTAATCAATCAATCAATCTCTCTCTCTCTCTCTCTCTCTCTCTTTCTGTGTGTATGAGTGTGTGTAAATCGCTGCCTATCAGACATGACTAAAGGTTCCCCCCACAGACACCTACCGACCATTTTTTCAGTCTCTGTCTTATACCTCGGTACCGTGACACCGTGTTGTTGTGATAACCGCCGTCACTGTGGCGTCGTGGAAGGGGGAAGCGGAAACGTAAACTGCTACGGTTATTAATAGAAGACCTACCTGCTGTTATTATTATAAATCGCGCTCGCTACCGACGAAGAGGTGCTTCTTCCGACGAAGAAGACGTCGGCGCCCCTTGATCTTGTTATCTGGTTTTGGGGAGGAGAGGGGAGGGAAAGGGAGAGGGAGGGGGATGAGACGATTGAGAGACGTTGGGGAGGAGGAGGAGGAGGAGGAGGAGGAGGAAAAGGGAGAGAGGGTGAAGGGTGGGCAGGAGGGAGATGAGACGATTGAGAGACGTGGGAGGAGGGAGGAGGAGGAGGAGGAGGAGGAGGAGGAGGAGGAGGAGGAAAAAGACTGATGGTGAGGAGGAGGTGGAGGAAAAGGAAGAGAAGGACCGAGATGGAGGAGGAAAGGGGGTTGAGGAAGGAGAAAGACGAGGCAGAGGAACATGGTGGGAGGGGAGAGTGAGCGGTTGCGTAGGGAGTGAGCGTAGAGGGGAGCGGGGTGGATGGGGGGTGGGGGGAAGAACGAGGGGAAGGTTGATGATCAAGGAATTGGAGATGAGATGAGACAGGGTCGGATAGCCCGAAACGAGGGTGGAAATGGAAGAGGGAAGAGAGAAAGACGCGAGATTTCCCCTCAGAGGGGAACAGGAAGAGAGAGAGAGAGAGAGAGAGAGAGAGAGAGAGAGAGAGAGAGAGAGAGAGAGAGAGAGAGAGCAAAAGCAAAGCAAAGCGTCCCCTTTATTTATGAAGAACTTTATAAAAGGAAGAGGGAGGGGAAAGTGAATATAAATTTTTCTTTTGGTTCTCAGTAATAATAATAATAATAATAATAATAATAATAATAATGCACTTTATTTAAGCTTG
>NC_089793.1:7257823-7260323 GCF_040412425.1 Macrobrachium rosenbergii | reverse complement strand
TGTGTTGTTTCCACGACTTTCCGTCTTGTCCCTCTCATAATACCGTCCTTTTTGACGGTATGAATAATAATAATAATAATAATAATAATAATAATAATAATAATAATAATAATAATAATAATAATGCATTTGAATTTCCTATATACTATTCAAAGTAGTATAACGATGAACGTAAAAAAATACTCCTTCTCCTCCCCAGTGACCCTTTGATGTTTTGCGACGCCAGCAGGCTAAACAAATCAGTCAATCTGTCAATCAATCTGTCCATTTTGAGAACAGCCAATGACATCTTGTCTGCAGTTGAAGGACCTGAATGGGATTCGATAGGGGCATATAGATTATAGAATTGTATAGAGATTACAGCGTCTATACAAACTACTGGGAGCGTTTATAGATCCTTGTGGCGCGTTGGTGAAAATGCGGGTTGCAGCCATGTCATCATTTTAATGTAGCACCAAAATTTCAACTCATTTTGTAACTGGTCTCTTAACATAAATTGATATACACAGACATATACACAGGCATACTCACGCACAAACAGGTAGACAGACTGATAGACTGACAGACAGACAAACACACATAATCAACACACAAGCTCGTGTTTCACAGAAACAAATTTCTGACTCACATCAGGATCGAACCGAGTTCTCTCAAAATAAATGTTTCAAAGTCTGAATATGAGCGGTAGGGGAAAAACATAAACGTTTTATTTTTTCACTTAAACGTAATTATAAATGCTTCAAAGCTTCTTAACATGTCGAGTAATTTCTTGTAGAATGGAGAAAAAAAATCATTTTATAATTATCAAGGTTAACAGCACTGAATGGAACCTAATTATATACAGTTCTCAAAATAATTCCAGCTCCCTCATTTTGCAATTTGGAATCCGACTTATAATTACGAGCGGAGTAAATTTCCTTTTCCTTTGCACGTAATCTCGTCATTACTGGCCGGGCATTCCGTCCCGTCCCTCAAAGACGACGCGTGGAAATAATCAGCTTATGGATTCCACTCCCGGACTGAATGGGAAATGCTTGAACGAGGAGCATTACGTCGTTACATTACGTTGCATTACGCTTCCGCTGTAATTCCGCGTTGCTTTCTAGTTTTACTCTTGTGGAGAATAGCGGTATGTTCAGGAATTGTAATTATGACAGTGTGAAGTGCAACGTATAATTCTGTTTTCTTCATGTTATTATTATTATTATTATTATTATTATTATTATTATTATTATTATTATTATTATTATGATATTGTAACTCAGTTAACGCTGTTCTGCGACTCTTATTATTATTATTATTATTATTATTATTATTATTATTATTATTATTATAAACTCATTTAATTCAGTTGTGCAACTCTTAAAAAATTAAAAAATCTAAGTTTGTACTATATATTTAATTTCTTCCTTCTGTTATTATTATTATTATTATTATTATTATTATTATTATTATTATTATTATATTATTATTATAACTCATTCAATGCAGTTGTGCAACTTTTAAAAAATGTAAGCTTGTAATATATACTTATTTTCTTCCTTCTGTTATTTAATTTTACTAATAATAACCAACTCTACAGCTCATGAAATATACAAATTAGAATGTAAAGTAATTCATTAATTACTGCCCGGTCTAATTATTACCATCCTCTTTATTAACCCTCCTTTAATACATCCATACAACCCAGAAAATAATATTAAAAGTTATACGTTACTTTTTTTAATGTAGCAATTTAGAAAGGATATTGACAAATATTTACCCACCCTCCCCTTCTCATTAGCGCTACTGCAATCACAATGATATATACCTTATTTAACATAGATATGCAACTCATGAAATATATATTTTCGACAGTATTTAAATTACTTCTCTTCTTCTTCTTCTTCTTCTTCTTCTTCTTCTTCTTCTTCTTCTTCTTCTTATTATTATTATTATTATTATTATTATTATTATTATTATTATTATTATTTTTGTTGTTGTTGTTATTAATTAACTTCATTTATTGAGGTAATACAACTCATAAAATATAAGATTTAAATAACACGATAAATGCCACTTTTTCAAACCATTTTATTATTATTATTATTATTATTATTATTATTATTATTATTATTATTATTATTATTAATTCAAACGACTCATTAAATATACGATTTAAATAGCAGAACAATTACCTTATAAATTATATATTCCAACCATTATTATTATTATTATCATTATTATCATTAATAATAATAATAATAATAATAATAATAATAATAATAATAATAATAATAATAATAGTCATTCACATCATTAACCACTGTCATACAACTCTTAAAATATACGAGTTAAATAATAAAATTGATGCCTTATACACCAGCTATAATAATAATAATAATAATAATAATAATAATAATAATAATAATAATAATAATAATAATAATAATTATTATGATTATTATTATTATTATTATTATTATTATTATTCCCACCTAAATTAAGACACATACATCTC
>NC_089793.1:7220323-7250323 GCF_040412425.1 Macrobrachium rosenbergii | reverse complement strand
ATGTTGTAGCAGCTTTTTCAAGCATTAAAAACATAGTCACTAAAAAAGAAAATAAAATCCAGCTTATACACCCAGGGAAAATTTTTACTCATACATAACCTGACATATCTATAACACCTACAACATCTATGATCAAATCTATAATAATTTCATCGAAACTAGACTTCCTACAAAAAAAAAATATGAAAAACATAAAACAAAAAAGTTCCGCCACGAGAAATTTAAAAAAAAAAAAAAAAAAAAAAATTCTAATGCACAAATACCTGAATGTTATATCACATTCATAACAATTCCACCTCAACCAGACTTCCCACAACAGGGAAAACAAATGAGAAAAATGAGAAAAATATACCGCGAGACGAGAGTGCCACTCTCCAGTGCCAGTGCCAGACAGCGGGGAGAAAGGGCCGATTGCAGCTTGTCCCAGATGATGCCTATAATTTTCCACTTAGACCTTCATCGTCCTTCCTCCTACAGTCACACGGCTCTCATCCACTTCATCCAAATTCCCTCGTCTGTCTATCCGTCAAAAGCTCTGGCGTCTTCCATTCTTCTCGGATTCTGTTGTTCTTGGTTTCGCTACTGGGAATGTTCTTTCTTTCTTTCTTTATTATTATTATTATTATTATTATTATTATTATTGGTATTATTATTATTATTATTATTATGATTATTATTATTATTATTATTATAAATTTTTGGAATGCAATAAATACGCGGATGACTTAAATGTGTGTATCTTTTTTTGCTACTGAGGATATTCCTTCTTCTTCTTCTTCTTCTTCTTCTTCTTCTTCTTCTTCTTCTTCTTCTTATTATTATTATTATTATTATTATTATTATTATTATTATTATTATTGTTATTATAATTATTAATTGTTTGAATGCGATAAAAATGCTGATGGCTTTCACAAATATGCGTATGTTTTTCGTACCTGAGGATATTCTCTGTTATTATTATTCTTATTATTATAATTATTATTATTATTATTATTATTATTATTATTATTATTATTATTGGAATGCGATAAAAATGCTGATGACTTTCACAAATATGTAAATTTTTTCGTGATGACTACGGCAATACAGTATTTTGCTTCTGTTGTGCTTTTCAATTTTTGTTTTTATTTGGGGAAAACAATTTTGGAAGGATAATAGCTTTCTACAGTGTATAAAACTTTACATAAATTTGCAAATTAAATATGAATAAGTGTAGAAACGCAGAAAAATATGAAATGAATAGTAAGAAAAATCTATATTAATGATAAAGGGCAATGGGTCTCATAATCATATAAACCTACTGAATAACAAGACAAATTACTGTGTTTAAATGTGTTGATTTGCGAATAAGGATAGAAATATGCTAATAAACAGATAAATAAACACCCAAAATAATCACAGAAAAGTAAACTACTATGAAAAACACAAGCGACTAAAATCATTCACGGCTCCTACAAGAAAAAAAAAAAAGATGAAGAATTCTCCTATTAAACTGCAAAGAAGAGGAGCACAGATCTCGAAACAATGAACGTAGATCGCGTACTTGAAACCGAATTGGGATTTAAGTCACTGCGGGAGGACGCAGGCAAATGGCCTCCCCACCGTGATCAGGATGGAGATGATTGTGTTTTGATAGGGCTTACACCTTCCCTAGACCGAGCTGGGTTCAATTGGTCGCACTGCAGAGAGAGAGAGAGAGAGAGAGAGAGAGAGAGAGAGAGAGAGAGAGAGAGAGAGAGTTAGGGTAGATGAGTGAATAAGATCTTTTGTAGGCAGGTATAGTGAGTTCTGTCATACATATATATACAGTTTTATGGAGGGAAAAATACATTATGCATTATACATACATACATATATATATATATATATATATATATATATATATATATATATATACATATATACATGAAGAAGCACAGACATATATATTTGTATATGCATAAATATCAAATGTATATATATAGTATATACACAAATGTATACACACACATACATACATATATATATATATATGCATGTATAGAAAAATAAATATACATTATACAGACACGTATACAGCAAATAACAAAATCAAATGGAGGAAAAAAGAATGTTTGTACAAACTTTGTATACTGGGAATACCCATAAGAACTCGCTGCTCACATGCTTCAATTGAGAGAGAGAGAGAGAGATTTCAATGTCCTACTGCAAACATTTGCCCAAAATCTTTGTTTTCAGGAGACAAACAATGGCGCCATATTTGACTATCAGCGACTGAGACCGTAATCTGTTTTCCAAGGAATTATTATAACCAATATTTCTGACCTTATTAACCGTAATATGTTTTCCAAGGAATTATCATAACCAATATTTCTGACCTTATTAACCGTAATGGTTTCCATGGAATTATTATAACCAATATTTCTGACTTTATTAAAAAGATATGAGCACCGACCCACTGAATATTTGTAGGAATACCTTACAATAGAGAATCTACGCCCGAAGTATTTACGTTATAAAGAGAAAATAAATGAAAAACGATTTCATTTTTCTGTTTCAGCACAAATCGGCTTTCACTCTGAGCTCGCAAGACCGCTATATTCACATTTTATAAAATCTGTTTTAATTCCAGTTTCAGAAAGAGACTCCGAAATCTGAACGTGCCAAAATAAATATCGTATTTCCTCCCAATTCTGTATTTTATGTTACATGATCATTTTCATCTTGTTTAAATTACAGAGTTTTATGAATAACAACGGTCTGGTGATTACAACCGATATGAAATAACTTAATAATTAATGTAAGATGATTAGCTTTGGATTTCGCTTAAAATGAACCCACACTCCTCCCACTAATAACGAAGGCTGGACCCTCCCAACCCCCTCCCCACCCTAGACAATAATGAAGGTCGATTCCAGTTCACTAAATCATGTAAACAAGGTCGTCCAACCTTCTTTATGAAGGTCGATTACTGAATTGGAGAGAGAGAGAGAGAGAGAGAGAGAGAGAGAGAGAGAGAGAGAGAGATAGCTCCAAGGATCTTCCCCAATGCACTCCATCGACAGAGGGAGAGAGAGGGAGAGAGAGAAAGAGAGAGAGAAACATCCTCCCACGCACCCACTTAAAAAGAGAGAGGAGAGAGAGAGAGAGAGAGAGAGAGAGAGAGAGAGAGAGAGATAACTGTCGCCCCCACCTCCCTCGGGAAAGAGACGCACTCCCTCGAGAGAGAGAGAGAGAGAGAGAGAGAGAGAGAAGAGAGAGAGATAGAGAGAGATAACTTTACTCCCTCGAAAGAGAGAGAGAGAGATAACAGTCTCCCACGCACTCCCGAGAGAGAGAGAGAGAGAGAGAGAGAGAGAGAGAGAGAGAGAGAGAGAGAGAGAGATACGGGCGGTCGATTTCCGAATTCACGGGAATCAAGTATGCATGGCCAGGGCCAGACCCAGGGCGGCCCTGTCAAATTCACATTCTTCGCAGGGGGTGGGGGCGGGAGATCGTATAAGAAAATCCCGCTCCTAAAGTTTCACTCAAGTTGGTCTCAACTTGGAGAGCCGAGTGATTTTATAAGGAAAAATGACCCCGAGAAAAGAATACAAAATTTGGTGTTTTCTTTTGGTGGGGAGAGGGGGCCTTTTTCAGGCCAGAGAGCGACGGAGAAAGGAATCTACGAAGGAACAACTTATGTTTATAAGTTTTTTTAAATTTTCGTGTCGTGCGCGATTGTTGTTGCAATTTGCAAATCGGTTTTGTGAAAGCTGGCAAGAGCGAGAATTTTTTTTTTTTTTAAGATCAAGATTTTGTTTTTCTTTTTCAAGCGGAGGTTTTTTTTCATTCTTTCAAGGGTGAATTTTTTTTCTTACTTTTTCAAGGGCAAGGATCTTGCTTTCACTTTCTCAAGAGTAAGATTTTTTTAAACGCAAGAATTTTTTTTACTTTCTCAAGAATAATGTTTTTTTTTCTACTTTTACGAGGAAAAGATTTTTTTTTTTTACTTTTTCAAGAGCAAGAATTTTTCTCCCACTTTTTTAAGAGCAAGAATTTTTTTTACCTTTTCAAGAAAAAGAATTTGATTTCAAGAATTTGATTTCTTACTTTTTCAAGAGAAAGATTTTTTTCAAGATTAAGATTTTTTCAAGAAAAAACTTTTTCGCTTTTTAAAGAGCAAATTTTTTTTTAACTTCAAAAGATTTTTTTTTTGCTTTTTCAAGAGCAAGCTTTTTTTTTTTTTACTTTTTCATTTTAAGGTTGCTTAAATTTGATATTTCGATCTGAAAGACTGTTATCAAAGTAACCAAATGGGAATGTTTCTATTTTAGGTTTCTCGTCTCCACGTGTGCTTCAATTTGCCATGTTGCAAAATGTTACAGAATGGTTTTGCAAAGAGTACAAAGCTATTAAAAGGAATATTTCTCTCTTTCAGCGCTTCCATTTTCCGACTGCTTAATTTTCACATAAAATAACACGAAGCCTTTTTTTTTATCATTCACAGAAGCAAAATAATCTTTAAATTATGTAAATTATCTTTCATTCATTCAAGTTACAAACGACGGTAAATAAATTCTTCCGTATCACCAAATAATTCAGAAGGTTTCAGTTGCGTGTCATAGTTTCCTGTGTAGGATTGACTGATTGATTGAGCTAAATGAATTTTGAATGATTGGGTTACATCAATTTAGCGCTGATCCGGCAAACCTTATCAACGCCATCCTGGGATAGGTGGACACCATTCCCTAAATTCGAAATTTATTATTAGAGCCTGTAACTGATTACAACGTAAGGGAGTAGTGCCGTTAGTGCACCTCACGGGTTACACTGTAGGCATTATTAAAGGTTCTTTGCAGCGTCCCTTCGGCCCCTATCTGCAACCCCTTTCATTCCTTTTACTGTACCTCCGCTCATATCATCTTTCTTCCATCTTGCTAGGCCTGTCCACCCTCTCCTAACAATTATTTCATAGTGCAACTGCGAAGTTTTTCTACTGTTACACTTCCAAACCTACCTACTCTCAATTTCATTTCCAGCGCTGAATGACCTCATAGGTCCCAGTGCTTGGCCTTTGGCCTAGACTCTATATTCCATTCCATTCCATTCCGAATGGCGCTGTCAATGTTAATAACACAATTTCTATTTTGTAATGAAAGAAAATCTCAACATACCAGTTGCGAGTCGCCAAGTGATCACGAAGGACGCCAGATTGATATAAATCAGTCAATCATCAGGTCGTTATTTGGAAGAAGACATGACCTGAGGAGAAAACTGACTTCAGCGATTGAAAGTTCATTCAGAGAGATGTAATTCTATAAAGATACTGATTACAGATACAGACACATACGTATACATGTGCTACAGTATGTATCACGCGCTCACAAGTATGCATACAAAACGGATTGTGTATGCATACTAACCTAAATACACGTCCACAATAGCTGTTCCGACAGACATCAAAGGGAAATAAGTCCCTAGCACATTAATGGAAATGGGCGTGGGGCCAGCAACGCCACCACTAAAACCGAAGGAAAGGTAGTATGATGAAAGTAACAATATATATATATATATATATATATATATATATATATATATAATATATATATATATATAGATATATATAAATATATATATATTATATATATAAATATATATATATATTTGATATATATATATATATATATATATATATATATATATATATAGATATAAATATATATATATATATATATATATATATATATATATATATATAATATATATATATATATATATATATATATATATATATATATATATATATATATATATATATATATATATTATATAAACATTAAACCAAAACATAGCAGCGCAGCACGGAAGACCAGGCAGGGGGCGCTTGCAAACGAGCCAAACAAATCGCTTTGTTAGGAAAGAAGCTTAACGCCCTAATTCCCCCCTTCCTTTCAGTTAGTGCTCAGCCCAGGAAGATATCCCTGAAAACACAGACTCCGGGAGATTTCTCTCGCCTGCTTCCACAGGATAAATCTTCCTCGGCCTTTTTTTTTTCTTTTTCTTTTTTTTCCCCGCGTCATATCGCCGATATCTTTTTATCCTACTCGAGTCTTCGTGGTGATGGTGGTGTTATCTCTCTCTCTCTCTCTCTCTCTTCTTATATCCCTCTTCTCTCTCTCTCTCTCTCTCTCTCTCTTTCTTTTGTCTCTCTGGTTGTTTATTGGTGAATCTGTGTGTCATTTCCATTTTTCTTCTGTCTGTATTTAATGTTTACTGAAGTGTTCCTTTTGCAAAATATTGTTAATATCTCTGTCTCTCTCTTTGTTATTTTAATCTTGACTTTTAATATTAACTTTTGGAATCATTAATTCTCTCTCTCTCTCTCTCTCTCTCTCTCTCTCTCTCTCTCTCTCTCTCCTGTACTATTCTTTTATATTAAAGAACACTTTTTATTCTCTCTCTCTCTCTCTCTCTCTAAAACTTTATTTTATAGAAAACAGTCTCTAAAAGTCTATCTGTTTCTGTCTGTCTGTATCCTTTATTCTCTCTAGGTGTCCGGAGAGAGAGAGAGAGAGAGAGAGAGAGAGAGAGAGAGAGAGATTTCTTTTTCTTATCCGCTTTTATCCTACCTCTTGACGGAGCCCGGGTCCTTGGTCGATATCTTTATCCCAAAACAACTCCCACAAGTCAGTACCTTCTCCTAGGAGAGAGAGAGAGAGAGAGAGAGAGAGAGAGAGAGAGAGAGAGAGAGAGAGAGGTGGATAAAATATTATTATGTAAGATGAGGAAGAATATTTCAGTACAGAGACAGAGATCAGTTTGTCTGAGTAAAAATGAGAGAGAGAGAGAGAGAGAGAGAGAGAGAGAGAGAGAGAGAGAGAGAGAGAGAGAGAGATTACAAAGAAGAAGAAGAAGAGAACCACTGATAATATCTAGAATAGTTCTATAAGGGAGAAACACAGGGGACCAGAAAGATGCAAAAACAGCCAAGTCAACAGACAACACACCAACAAAAAAAGAAGAAGAGAGAGAGAGAGAGAGAGAGAGAGAGAGAGAGAGAGAGAGAGAGAGAGAGAGAGAGAGAGAGTTGCTACAGAATCTTCTCCTCTACCTTTTTCGTCTCCCTAAGGGACAGTTAGACAGCCAGGCCCCTACTTGGGAAGGGGGCTACGCAAGATGATAAGGACCATAAACATTATTATCAACGCCCCTATCCTACAGGGGCCTGGCCGACACGTAGCGGAAATTGCGAAAGAGGATGGAAGTGGAGAGAGAGAGAGAGAGAGAGAGAGAGAGAGAGAGAGAGAGAGAGAGAGAGATAAATGAGCTACTGGCGAGTGTAGTTTTTATACTTTTTCCTCCAACGTTTTTCCTCTTCGTTTGTCTTCCCTGAGGCTTTCAGTATAAGTTATTTGTTTATGAATTGGACCGAATTGAATTGAATATAGAATTTAGGCCAAAGGCCAAGCACTGGGACCAATGAGGTCATTCAGCGCTAAAACGGAAATTGACAGTAAAAGGTTGGAGGAAAACCTCGCAGTTGCACTAAGAATCAATTATTAGGAGAAGGTTGAGGAAAGTAAGGTGGAAGAAAGAGAATATGAAAGGAGGTCCAGTAAAAGGAACAAAAGAGGTTGCAAAGAACCTTAAGTAATGCCTACAGTGCGCCAAATGAGGTGCACTGACGGTACTACCCCCCTCCAAGGGGTTATATGTTTATGCGCTGTTTGTAAGAATGTTAATAAGTGAAAATGTTCTGCAGAAATTCTTTGGTAACATTTTCATACTTGCAAATGATATTTGACTTATCATTCTCTCTCCGTCTTTTCTCTTCTTTAATACCTATCGTTTAAATTGTCAGCAAACTCATTAATTTTCTGTAATCTATGCTTTACATTATATTCAATTCTCGCAACGACATTTATACACAAAATGAATCTGGTATTGTTGTTTTGTTTATTACCTGTACGTGTAGGGTTCTATCCCCTCGTGTGAACATACAGAATTCTTTTACGTCAAGCAAAATCAATTGTCTGTTCGTAATTCTGTTCGTCTGTCACGGCTCTATCTTTGTGACAATTTTCTTACTCAAGCTTTTTAATTTTCCGTGTGTGACCTACATCAAGTTTTCTGTATATAAATATCCAGTTTTTAATTCTCTCTAATTCTCTTTATCTCCTTAATTCTTTATTAGCTCGCACTCATCTCAGAGTTCATTTCGAATATTCAGTTTGAAAATATTCTTCAGTAATTTAATTTGAGGCCTTCAGCTGTAAATATTCTTCACTGAGGTTCACTTGACCCCTGACCTTCAAACATTTCAGAGGGTTAAGTTTATTTGACCGTTTTTTGTGGGCATTTTTAGGTTCTTTGGTTATTTATCTGTAAACAATCCAGGGAGTTCACTTTGACCCTCTGTTTGCAAATATTTGAAAAATCTAACACTGATCAGCTAATTCAAACTGAACTCTGCCAGGTCTGATCTACTAGATTCAGAGCTGAACTCTGGCTGATCTGATTCACAAATCCGTTAGTTGATACTGAACTCTGACTGTCTAATCCAATCATTCACAATTGAACTCTAACTGTCTGATCCACTAGTTCAAACTGAAGTCTGTTTAATCTGATCCACCAGTTGAAAAGTGAACTCTGTTTGATCTGATCCACTAGTTCAAACTGAAGTCTGTTTAATCTGATCCACCAATTCAAAATTTAACTCTGTCTGATCTGATCCACTAGTTCAAAACTGATCTTTGATCCGGTCCGCTGTTTTCAAAATTGAACTCTGTCTGATCTGATCCACTAGTTCAAAACTGAATTTTGATCTGATCCAGTAGATTCAAAATTGAACTCCGTCTGATCTAATACACTAACTCGAAATTCAATTCTGTCTGATCTGATCCATCAGTTCAAATTGAACTTTGTCTGATCTGATCCACTAGCTAAAACTGAACTCTGATTTGATCCACTGGTTCAGAACTGAACTCTGATTTGATCTACCAGATTCAAAATTGAACTCTAACTGTCTGACCTGATCCATTAGTTCAAACTGAACTTTATCTGATCTGATCCTACCAGTTCAAACCAACTCTGATCTGATCCACCAGATTCAAAATTGAACTCTAACTGTCTGACCTGATCCATTAGTTCAAACTGAACTTTATCTGATCTGATCCACTAGTTCAAAACTGAACTCTGATCTGATCCACCAGATTCAAAATTGAACTCTAACTGTCTGACCTGATCCATTAGTTCAAACTGAACTTTACCTGATCTGATCCACTAGTTCAAAACTGAACTCTGATCTGATTCACCAGATTCAAAATTGAACTCTAACCGTCTGACCTGATCCATTAGTTCAAATTGAACTTTACCTGATCTGATCCACTAGTTCAAAACTGAACTCTGATCTGATCCACCAGATTCAAAATTGAACTCTAACTGTCTGACCTGATCCATTACTTCAAACTGAACTTTATCTGATCTGATCCACTAGTTCAAAACTGAACTCTGATTTGATCTACCAGATTCAAAATTGAACTCTAACTGTCTGACCTGATCCATTAGTTCAAACTGAACTTTATCTGATCTGATCCACTAGTTCAAAACTGAACTCTGATCTGATCCACCAGATTCAAAATTGAACTCTAACTGTCTGACCTGATCCATTAGTTCAAACTGAACTTTATCTGATCTGATCCACCAGTTCAAAACTGAACTCTGATCTGATTCACCAGATTCAAAATTGAACTCTAACTGTCTGACCTGATCCATTAGTTCAAAACTGAACTTTATCTGATCTGATCCACTAGTTCAAAACTGAACTCTGATCTGATCCACCAGATTCAAAATTGAACTCTAACTGTCTGACCTGATCCATTAGTTCAAATTGAACTTTACCTGATCTGATCCACTAGTTCAAAACTGAACTCTGATCTGATCCACCAGATTCAAAATTGAACTCTAACCGTCTGACCTGATCCATTAGTTCAAATTGAACTTTACCTGATCTGATCCATTCGTTCAAATTGCAAATCTACCTGTCTGCTTATGCCGTCTTTCCACAGGTATTCAAAAACTCGTTCACTCTACCTGTGAATGCTCTCTCCCCCTCCTCCCCCACCCTCTACCCTCTCCCTCCTCCTCCTCCTCCCTTCCCCCTCTCAGTCATCCCCCAGGAAGAGAACTGAGCCGAGACAGAATTTACCGAGAAGAATTCCTGGAATTTTCTGCCAAATTCCTGGGATCAACTCTGTCTGCTCTGGAGGTCAAAGGGTGGGCGTATGATGCATCAGTCAGGAATCTTGGTTATTTGATTTTGCTGACAGGCGGTCAGTCTGGCAGTGATAAAGACGTGCGCGCGTGCCTGTGCATTGGCATGTGTTGTGTGAGTGTGTGTATGTGTATATATGTGTATGTGTACATGCATTCATATATACATACATATGTCAATATATATATAATTTTATATGTATGTATGTATATATATATATATATAATATATATATATATATATATATATACATATATATATATATATATATATATAAATATATATATATATATATATATATATATATATATATATATATATTTTCATATATATATATATATATATTATATATATATATATATATATATATATATATATATATATATATATATATATATATGAAACTCTCTTCTCTCTCTCTTATCAGATAAACAGACACAGCAAGGGAAGCCTGTTTTATGTAAACAACAGCTCTCTCTCGGATTAGCAAAGTACCGCCGGCCGAATCCCTCCCGTTATTCATACAGACTTCAGAGGTGTAAATTCCACCGTATTCATAATAGACATAAAGGCGATGACGATGTGCCCTTTATTCCCTCACATTTTTGTCGCTTTGCAAGACAGAAATGTTATTCTTTTCGTATGTTTTACATTTATAAAGTAACTGTAAATTACACAGCGATTATCGGAAGGAAAATATATATATATATATATATATATATATATATATATATATATATATATATATATATATATATACATATATATACACGTACGTATATTTGTGTAAATTTTTGATGACATACGCATAAGATACATGAGGATAGTAGCCACAATTTAATTTTTTTTATACACACACGTATATGTATACGTATATATATAAAGTACATAATATATATATATATATGTATATACATATATATAAAGTATATACATCGTACCAATACGTTTAATACCAAAAGAAAATCATGTCTATAACTAAAAAAAATTTATGACGAGAGAGAGAGAGAGAGAGAGAGAGAGAGAGAGAGAGAGAGAGAGAGAGAGAGAGAGAGAGAGGAACCAGAGATACTGTAGCAAAGGTCCATTTTTTTTTCAGCCCGTAATTAGAAGACTAATTAAGGCCCAAGATCGACAGAAAAGTTTTATTACTGGAGCGGCCACTTCTTCCTGCTACAGACGAGAGAGAGGGAGAGAGAGAGAGAGAGGATGGAACGTTCCCTATATTAGAAGATTTGTGCGAATTTTTAATACGAACTGAATAGTTTTAACAAATTGCTAATTAAAACTAGGAAGTAAAATTAATTTTTAAACTCTCTCTCTCTCTCTCTCTCTCTCTCTTTCTCTCAGTATTCAGTAACTGCGATCCAGTTTTAACGCACTGAGGCATATTAATAATTTGGATAATTCTTTGCATGATCTAAATTCACCACAACTTATAGTTACTTACACAGATCCTATTTATCTACAAAGATCCTATTTACCTACACAGATCCTATTTATTTACACAGATCCCATTTATTTACACAGATCCGAGCAATTTACACAGATCCTATTTATTTACACAGATCACATTTATTTACACAGAACCGATCAATTTACATAGATCCTATTTATCTACACAGATCCTATTTATTTACACAAATATTATTCATTTACAAAGATCGTATTCATTTACACAGATCCTATTTATTTGCACAGATCCTAGTCACTTGCACAGACCCTATTCATTTACACAGAGCCTACTTATTTGCTGATCGCATTTATTTACACAGATCCGATCAATTTAAACAGATCCTATTTATCTACACAGATCCTATTTATTTACACAAATCTTATTCATTTACACAGATCCTATTCATTTACACAGATCCTATTTATTTGGACAGATCCTATTCATTTACACAGATCCTACTCATTTACACAGATCTTATTCATTTACACAGATCCCATTTATTTACACAGATCCGGTCAAATCACACAGATCCTATTTATATACACAGATCCTATTTATTTACACAAATCTTATTCATCTACACAGATCCTATTTATTTGCTCAGATTCTATTAAATTACGCAGAACTCATTCATTTACACAGACCTTTATCTACACATATCCGACTTCTTTACAAAGATCCTATTTATTTACACAGATCCTATTTATCTACATGGGTCCTGTTAATTTACACAGATCTTATTTATTTACAAGGACCCTATTCATTTACACAAATCCTTTTTATCTACACAGATTCTATTCATTTACACAGATCTCATTTATCTACACAGATCCTATTTATTTACACAGATTCTCTTCATTTCCACAGCTCCCGTTCATTTACATAGATCCTGTTTATCTACACAGATCCTATTTATTTACATAGATCCCATGTATTTATACAGATCCTGCTCATTTACACAGATCCTATATATCTACAAAGATCCTGTTCATCCACGAAGATCCCTACACAGATCCTATTCATTTACACCGATCTTATTTATTTACACAGACCCAATTTATTTACACAGTTCTTTCATCACACCGCTGAGGAAAATAACAGGGAGAAATATGATTATTAATATTCATAAATCTAACTATCAAATTAGACGAAATATCCAACATCCATTAATGAAAGAAACCTGGGGGCCATTATTCTTTTACTCAGTATTTAAGACAACAAGGGCATATACCCATGCGTGAAATAACAAGAGCAAAATATATATTATTTACGCTGGGTAAATACATTAGCATGATGCCTCAGGTACGATGATGTCTATTAAATGTTCCATTTGCAAGTTAATTTTACCTGCCCGGAGTTGCTTGATGAGTACTGAGCTGTCCAACAAGCAGAAATATGCCATTTTGCACTGGGGTGGCACAGAGAGAGAGAGAGAGAGAGAGAGAGAGAGAGAGAGAGAGAAAAGTCAAAGTAAAAAATTCAGTGCTTACGTATATACGTAATTACTCAGTCTAGGGAAACGTTAAGTCCATTCATATTTGTAGAAAAAGATTATACATAACAATAAGCAATATTCACTTTCAAAGTACTTATATCTAATGTACAAGTGGCATATTGCACTACAATATCTCTGATATCGGTAAAAGCAGAGAGAGAGAGAGAGAGAGAGAGAGAGAGAGAGAGAGAGAGAGAGAGAGAGAGAATGATTCATCGAAAGCAATTGTTATTACCTAACATGGAGGGCTTTATTGCTGATGGAGAGACATGAAGTATGACGAGTGAGGAGGAGGAGGAGGGGAGGAGGAGAGTGAGGAGGTGGTGTGAGGATGTGAGAGGTGTTAGAAGGTAAGACTTGCGCGCATTCCATGCGCGCGGATGCTCGATGGAGCCATAGTCACAGATGTATGGTTAGTTTTTTATTATAAAAATAACCATTCTGCTTTTTATAATAAATGAAACAAATAAAAATTCATATTAATTCTTTAATAAACATTTACAATATATGCACGGATAACCGAACCAGCAGATAGACTGACAGACAAACAGACACAATAATAATAATACAAGGTCAACAAGCTAACACTGATCATAAATAGCCATTATGAATCAATAGGCATCATAAATAGCCACTATGAACCAACAGTCGTCATAATTAGTCAATATGAATCAGCAGCTCTCATAAATAGCCATTATGAACCAATAGTCATTATAAATAGTCATTATGAACGAATTGTTATCATAAATAGTCATTATGAACCAACATTCATCATAGATAGTCATTATGAACCAACATTCATCATAGATAGTCATTATGAACCAACATCCGTCATGAATGGCCAGTATGAACCAATAGTCATCATAAATAGTCATTATGAACCAACAGCTATTATGAACCAGCATTCATCATAAATAGTAATTATGAACCAACATTCATCACAAATAGCCAGTATGAACCAATAGTCATCATAAATAGTTATTATTCACCAATAACCATCATAAATAGCTATTATGAACCAACACTCATCATAAACAGTCATTATGAACCAGGAGCCAACATAAATAGCCATTATGGACCAAGAGCCATCATAAATGGCCATTATGAACCAACATTCATCATAAATAGCCAGTATGAACCATCATTCATCATAAACAGTCATTATGGACCAAGAGTCAACATAAATAGCCATTATGAACCAACATTCATCATAAACAGTCATTATGGACCAAGAGTCAACATAAATAGCCATTATGAACCAAAAGCCATCATAATTAGCCATTATGAACCAGTATTCATCATAAATAGCCAGCATGAACCAATAATAGTCGTCATAAACAGTCATTATGAATCAAGAGCCAACATAAATAGCCATTATGAACCAAGAGCCATCATAAATAGCGATTATGAACCAACATTCATCATAAATAGCCAGTATGAACCAATAACAGTCATCATAAACAGTCATTACGAACAAAGCTGAGACTTTCGTCGGAACACCAAACAAATGAACGAGGAAGAAAATAAAAGAAAAGTTAAAATTCTTAATAAATGCAGACAGATAGAGAAGATAAAGGGAGGGAATGAAACAAATCAAATAATGTGAAGTAAAATGAAAAATAATAAAAAAAAAAAACCACCAGAGCTCGACTCCCAGAAATTGTCGATTTTTCATCGACAATTTCCGCGAGAGATGATCGAGGAATTTCCAGTCGACTTTTCAGATGTGGGAGAGAGTCTTCTCAAACAGACACAATTGTATGGAGACGCGCGTGACCTCTTCCTCTCTCTCTCTCTCTTTCTTTTTCCTTTTCCTTTCTCTCTACCTCCCTCTCTTTCCCTTTTCTCATATATATCTCTCTCTCTCTCTCCCTTCCCCCTTTCTCTCTCTCTTCCTTTTCTCCTCTTCTTTTTCTCTCTTTTCTCTCTCTCTCTCTCTCTCTCTTTTCCTTTTCTTTTCTCTCTATTCCTTATCTTTCCCTTTTCTCATCTCTCTTTCTCTCTCTCTCTCTCTCTCTCCCTTCCCCCTGCTCTCTCTCTCCGTTTTCCTATCTCTCTCTCTCTCTCTGTTTTCCTATCTCTCTATCTCTCTCTTTTCCCCTTTCTCTTTCTTTCCCGGTTCCTTACTCTCTCTCTCTCTCTCCGTTTTCCTGTCTTTTTATCTCTCTCTCTTTTTCCCTTTCTCTTTCTTTACCTGTTCCTCTCTCTCCCCCCCTCCCGTTGCTCCTCTCTCTCTCCCCCCGTTTTCCTCTCTCTCTCTCTCTCTCTCTCTCTCCATTTTCCTATCTCTCTTTTCCCCTTTCTCGTTCTTTTCCTGTTCCTTATTCTCTCTCTCTCCCCCCTCCTTAATCCACATACTTGAGACGTTCAAGTCCAATATTAACAGAGTCTAATGAGTTCTGTCTAACGTTCAGGAAGCGGCCCCCACCTCCTCCCTCCCCTACACACCCCTCTCTCTCTCTCTCTCTCTCTCTCTCTCTCTCTCTCTCTCTCTCTCTCTCTCTCGGCGAGCTCCAGGCTTAAAAAATATCGCTCACTATTCCGAAGAAATAACCCATATTTTTCTGTGGCTATTTTCGCTCGTGATATTCCAGATATTCCAGATATTTTTTCCCAATATTTTTGCAACTTTTAACCCTCAAATTTCACATCATAAAATACATACTTTATCATCCACGGAAATAACATTAACACATAAAAATGTTTAAAGAGATAAACATTTTTTTTACTGGATTTAACACCTATTTCTGCCTTGCAACTGAATATCCATCGAATGAGGATTCGAATTTATTTTTATTTTTTTTATTTTTTCATCCAACTCTTAAATCCTTATCATCAACTGGAACGTTGGGCACGTGGGTATTTTTGCACGGGAAGGTTATTCCATTTTAGAAGAATTTTCCTGTCTGATTTTTTCATGTTTTGAAGTACGTATATGAGGTAGAACTGGGTAAAATTGTAACGAGCTTAAGCATGGATGCATACACACACACAAGTATATATATATACATATATATATATATATTGTGTATATATATATATATATATATATATATATATATATATATATATATATATATATATATATATATATATATATATATATATCTCAAGCTTCAGGGCCTGCACATCAAGAACTGTGCGTTCTGTACAAAGAATAGCAAGACATCATTTAAGCAGGATACCTAAAGGCGATTTTCTTCACAAAAGTTGTTAGCTTTCAAGGACTAATCTGTCCTCATCGTCCGGTAGCTTTGTAACTTTTGTCAATAAAGTTTATGTTAGATACCATCCTGTTTAAATGATGCCCTGTTATTTTATATATATATATATATATATATATATATATATATATATATATATATATATATATATATGTATATATATATGTAATGTTAACTGGATTCTTTTACAATTATGGCTTCAGACATACAAAATAACAGCCACTGCCTCGTTCATCAATCAGCTTCGGAATTTTTCGAAAATCTTCAGCATCATCAGATACGTCATACACTTCCATGGAAGCCTTATCAATAGCACGTTGAACCCACTCAAAATTAGACTTGGAGACCTCTCCGTTCAAACAATCCCACTGGCTAGTTTCAAAATATCCACGCTTCCCACTATCGTTTATTATCACCACAGGACCCAACCATCTTCAAATACTTTCACACTGCTGCACTTCTCACCCTTGCAATCTTTCTGAACCTTTCTCGCTTCTCATAAGCTTAGTTTAGTACGATTTCCGTTAAAGAGTTTTCTTAGATTAATCTACCTGTATACCATGAACATGTAAAAAGGCGAGAGAGAGAGAGAGAGAGAGAGAGAGAGAGAGAGAGAGAGAGAGAGAGAGAGAGAGAGAGAGAGAGAGAGAGAGATTATGTTGGTATAAAATTCTTAAATCACGTATTAACTAAGTATAGCTGAGCTGATATCAAAAATAAATTTTAAGTATTTCAATAAATGGATAAAGAAATAAATATATGTAATTGGAATAAATAAACGGATCTATAAAGCAAACAGTAAGACAGCAAACTTACTAAATAAATAAATAAAAAGTAAATGACATTAAACAAATACGAAACAGATTAAATAAATGAATAAATAAAATAAATAATTTGACATAATGCATTTGGCTAAGCTAATAAATAAACAAATTACGAATACCAAAAATATAAAAACAAATGAAACAAAAATAATAGCTCCTGTAGAGAAGCACGCGTCAGAATGTCCTAAATCTCTGTAGTAAAAAAAACTCCGCCAAAAAAGAGATATATAATAAAAAGAAGGGTTCCATATCTAGGCGAGTGAGTTACAAGGTTTTGGGACAACCTGAAAACGTTGGGTTAATCCTAAAACATTTTATCACTATCACTGACACCGTGTCAGTGAGGGGGCTAGTTAGTGAGTTGTGGAGGGGGAGGGGGAGGCCAGGAGCCAATAGAGGCTCCAGAAAAAGAAGGGTCAAACTAACTTGTAAAGAGAAGGACGGACGGACAGAGAGACAGACAGACATACACCGACGTGGAGGAGATAGACGGATAAGAAGGTGATTCTGGAGGAATTCCATAAGTGATTCTGATTAAATATTTCAGAGATTTAAGTGATATATATATATATATATATATATATATATATATATATATATATATATATATATATATATATATACATATAATGGTTCGATCATGATGTGAGTCAGAAATTTTGTGTGTATATATATATACACACATAAATTTTGACTCACATCAGATCGAACCCAGGTCTTTCAACTGAAAGACGAGACCGCTGCCAACCAAGCCACACGAGTCTTTCAATTGAAAGACCTGGGTTTGATGATCCTGATGTGAGTCAGAAATTTATTTTGTTCCACACGCTCGATCAGCGTGTTGATTATTTCTAATAATGTATATATATATATATATATATATATATATATATATATATATATATATATATATATATATATATATATATATATATATAGATATATATATGTATATATACATATACATACATACACACACACAGTGACATTTCATGGAAGAAGCCTAAATCGACCGGCCCAAGAAACGCGTCGTTCTGATCTTCGGAAATGGTCTTAAATAAATGATGAAAGGAACGTGAGGAGAAGACCTTTCTTAATTACTATTGATGACCCAGCTATTGATAGCTTCTTCGAGCGGTCAAGGATATATATATATATATATATATATATATATATATATATATATATATATATATATATATTATATATATTTATATATATATATACATTGTCACGGATGGTAAGCAGGTTTTTCAACCACTTACATGTTTCCAAATCCTGGATTAAAGAGAAACTTTGCTGCAAGGGAGAGTGGGTCACAACGACGACTGAAAGCCGATTCTGTAAATAATAATTAACAAAGTCAGTGACTCAACAGTTGCAGAGCTGTTGACTCAGCAGTTACAAAGTTACTGACTCAACAGTTACAGAGTTACTGACTCAACAGTTACAAAGTTATTTTCTCAACAGTTACAGTTTCTGACTAAACAGTTACAGAGCTACTGACTCAGCAGTTACAAAAGTTATTGATTCAACAGTTACAGAGTTACTGACTCAGCACAAAGTTGTTGACAGTTACAGAGATACGGACTCAACAGTTACAAAGTTATTTTCTCAACAGTTGCAGAGTTACTGACTCAACAGTTACAGAGCTACTGGCTCAGCAATTACAAAGTTACTGACTCAACAGTTACAAAGTTACTGACTTAACAGTTTACTAAATCACTGGTATGTACACCTGCCCCGGAAAAAAATTACAGCAATACTTAAGTAATTCTGCAAGTGAGCCTTAATTAAATGCAGTAAACTTGCTCTGCGTTTTCTGGCTTAAGATCCAGTGACAGCTATACGTGGCATTCATCAACCTTATACATATTGATTACTATAGAGTACGGTTACATTTTGCATGTCAGGCGTTGGACTAAAGCTAAGCAGTCAGTAAGACCAGGTGCAGGTGTATGTTCGTGCAGATAAAAACGCAATTAACACTCCGGTTTCCTCCGCAGTGCTGCAAATCACCTGGTAAAGAATTACGTTGCTTCCTTCGACATTAAAATAGATCGTTCTGATTATTCACCATTTCTAATATTTTTCTTCAGTAATATCAGTGATGTTAATATTATTTGTAGATAATATCCCTGTCATTATATGTAGCTGATGAGTTACGTATTTTCTATAAATATTTCTTGAAGGAAAATTGAACTGATTTCTACTCTCTTAGGAATATGGTATTGAAATGTATCATGACTTAATGATGCAATTGCCAAGATTATGCTGCTTGTCTTTGTTCTTCAGAATTTTTATCTATCTTTTCTTTTTTTCGAAAAAAAAATCTCCCGAATTTTGCCATTGTTTCCACAACATTCTCCAGTATTTTGCTCAACTTTGTCGACAATGTTCTCCAAAATTTTGCCGTATTTTTTCCTCTGTCGATAATGTTCTCCAAAATTTTGCTTTATTTTGTCAATTTTCGACATTGTTCTCCAGAATTTTGCTCTGCTTTGCCATTGTCGACAGTGTTTTCCAAGAATTTTCATCGCCACAATTTTGGTTTATTTTGCCTTTTTTGCCAATGCTCCAAAAATTCTGCTCAATTTTTTTTTTTTTTTTGTTAATGTGCTCCAAAATTTTGCTCCATTTTGTCAATTTTCGACAACGTTCTCCAGAATTTTGCTCCATTTTGCCCTTTGCTAAAAATGTTCTCCAAAAATTTTCTCTATTTTCTGTTATTTCGACAATGTTCTCCATCTTGCTCTGTATCTCCTTACTTGCCAACGGTCTCCACAACCCTCTCTCACTTCCTCTCTCCCTCTCTCTCTCTCTCTCTTCCTCCATCCTCGAGAACCCTGCTGGATTTTCCTTTCGCTCAGTGCAATCCTCCGAACGGGGAGCCGTACTTCCAGAAGTTCTTATCAAATAACGCCAGCGAATGCAAACAAAAAGAAAATTCTCTGGCAGGGAAAGACTTACGTAATGCGCCAAGGTCGTCAGCGCCGTTTTGACCGAGTTCTTGAGCCCCAAAGTCAGGAGTTTCAGTCTCCACGCGCTTTTCTCGTCTTCTCTTTTTCGTATCTTCTTCTTCTTCTTGGGAAAGAATCACAAGACTGATTCTGTTTTCCACTATTTTCAGTCTCTCTTCTTTCGCTTTACTTTTCTCGTCTGTTTTAATATTCTTCTTCTTCTTCTTGAGAAAGAATCACAAGATTGATTCTATTCCCAAGCGTTTTTCGTCTATGTTTTTATTTTACTGCTTAAGAGAAGAGTTAGTCTGTTTCATATCTTATGCAGGTTTATGGGAAGTTTTTTGGTCAAAAATAAATTCTCTCGCTGTTCTGAATTTACATAAATTCTGTGGAATCGATGAGGAATTCTCTGGTCGAAATATTCTCCCATGGTTAGAATTCAGTTGAGTTTTACCTTTAGTAAAGGAGTTTAGGCCTTCAAAAAATAGATTATGTATTCGGCTGAAAATATAGTAGAAATGCGTGAACAATTTAGAATATATTTTAGTGTTATCGTTTATGCGCAAAAAACAGTGAGAATGATAAGGATAACACAGAATAGGTTTAAAATAAATACAAAAATAAAGACTGAGATAGCTCTCAAAAACAAAGCGACAGATATGTTCGTCAATTGTGGAAAAACAATGGTAGACAGGATAAAGTGGTGGGTGACCTTAGCTACCCTAACTTTGCGTTGAAATGTCTTGTGGCTAAAACTTCACGAATTCCTTTAGTTTCTCCCTAGAATTTTACACATAACCATAAATGACCCTGACGCCCTACATAACAGTAATGGGAATGTAGTTATATAACTGGGGCACAGAAGACCCTGAAATAAAAAAGATAAATCCCTTAAGCCTTCTAGTTTCATCTTGCTTCATGTCCCGCCCAATACAAGTGTCCCAAAATCCTATCCAAAACGAAGACACCCTTCCAGTTTCATTTGCAGTACACTGTATCCCACCCAATGCAATTTCACCAAAATCCTATTTCAAACGAAGAACAGAACAGTTTTTTTTTTTTTTTTTTTTTGATTACACCTCGGAAACTGACGCCCAAAGTCCCCCTCAAATTCGGCAATAAACCTTCCCCCCCCCCACCTTCACTGCTGTCTGTGGCCGGATCGAGTAACTGTTCGAGAGAGTGCATGGTGTGTGTGTGTGTGTGTCCTCTCTCCCTTCCCCATTGAAATTGCAATTAACTCCCGGACGTTAGGGGCCACCCGGACGCTGGAGGCCAGCCCCTTGTTTATATTCTGACGGATCCATCGCCCACTGGGCCAGGCAACGGCAGGCAGGTCCTCTCGGGGCGACTCCTCCAGAGCGTATGCAACAGGAGACACTCAGTCCTGCGGGAGCTGCCTGGCCAAGATAAATAAACAGTGAGGTTTACTTTGGGCGATGGCTGGCGACCGGTGGATTGGAATATTGTGCAGAGAGAGAGAGAGAGAGAGAGAGAGAGAGAGAGAGAGAGAGAGAGAGAGAGAGAGAGAGAGAGAGAGAGAGAGAGAGAGAGACTGGAGCTTCTACTCATTCACGTCGAAGCGCATTGCAGTCGGTTAACTTTAGAGTGGGATTGCAAGGATTTTGGAAAGACACTCGCACACGCACTTTGAGAGAGAGAGAGAGAGAGAGAGAGAGAGAGAGAGAGAGAGAGAGAGAGAGAGAGACAGACAGACAGACAGAGAGACAGAGAGCTAAAATTATTTTATACGAGTTTTTTGTTGTAACCGATGAGGAATCAAATATCCTGTGAATATGTACCCACTCATTTCAATAGCTGAGCATTAAAAATTTTCTATCTTCTTGTAAATAATGTGTGTGTATATACATATATATATATATATATATATATATATATATATATATATATATATATATATATATATATATATATATATATTTTCTTTATTAGACAGTTGAGGTATAAAACCTCATCATCAGCCTGATGACGAGGTTTTATACCTCGAAAGCTTGTACAATAAAGAATGTTCTTCCTGGTCTTGGCAATATTATTTATCATTAAGCTAAGATTTCCAAGTAGCTGCCCAATTACTGAGACTATATATACTGTATATATATATATATATATATATATATATATATATATATATATATATATATATATATATATATATATATATATATACATACATATGTAGAAGGAGAGAGAGAGAGAGAGAGAGAGAGAGAGAGAGAGAGAGAGAGAGAGAGAGAGAGTTTTGGAAATGTGTCCTAAAAAGGATATCTATTGAGAAGTGAGAATTAAGGCATTTTGAGGGAGACTTTAATGTAAATACATGTTGATTTGAATAGACTCCGTTGGATCCATGTACTCCAAAGACAAACAAATAAGTACAAAACAAAATACGGCAAATGTAAACGCGTCTGAAATAAACCAAACTTGTTTCCCTCGCCTTCCAACAGACCAAGCGAGTCTACATTACAAGGAGCCATATGTTTCATTTAAGAATGGCTCCCTGCAGAAATGGGTCCGTTTTTTTTATGTTGTATACGCAGTGGGGTGGAAGGGTTGTTGACGGGGGAGGGGGGAGGTGGCAAAAAGGCGGTAAAGGGTTAATGTTTACTATACTGTATGTGTGTCGTTTGCGGTCCTGTTTAATTCTGAGCAAAACGTTGTCGCGGATTCCACGAACTGACTTTTGTACTTGGTGGCACTGATGAACAATAATGTGTCTATTTCTTCCAAAGTTCAGACAGACTTTGATTTTAAAACAAGTAAAAAATGCGCCAAAGTTTTTCGGGCAATCGAGTTTTCTCTACAGCGTCTAATCAAGACCACCGAAAATAGATCTATCTTTCGGTGGTCTCAATGTAATGCTGTATGAGCCGCGGCTCATTCAACTTTAACCACGGCCCGGTGGTGGCCTGTCCTATACCGTTGCCAGACTCACGATCATGGCTAACTTTAACCTTAAATAAAATAAAAACTACTGAGATAGAGGGCTGCAATTTGGTATGTTTGATGATTGGAGGGTGGATGATCAACATACCAATTTGCAGCCCTCTAGCCTCAGTACTTTTTAAGATCTGAGGGCGGACAGAAAAGTGCGGACAGAAAAAAGTGCGGACAGAAAAAGTGCGGACGGACAGACAAAGCCGGCACAATAGTTTTCTTTTACAGAAAACTAAAATGACTCGTTAACTGAATAATAATTTGTCTAATTCTAAAGTTAAGAGACTTTAATTTTAAGAGATGACTCGTTAATTGTAGGTACTCAAACTAGCGCTGTTATTTGAAAATAATCAGGAATTAAATCGAAAAATAATATAGCTATCATGTGTGCGACTAAGTGTCAGAAATTCAGCATTGAATTTCAAAAAATTCTAACAATAATTGGGAAGGATTTAACTGGCGTCTTCACGTCTGAATAATAAAGAAAATTAGCAAGTATTGTAACTCTCAATGTCTGTGGCTGTCAGAAATTCCATTTAGGGGAAAAAAAAAATTCTGTTACAGCTCACCCAAAAGGTTTTATGTGGAAGTTTACGGCGAAATTGTGGCCATAAGAAGAGGCGACAGCCTCTGTCAGACTGTCTGTCTGTCTGTCTTTCAGACTGTCTGTCTGTCTGTCTGTCTGCCTCAGTCTATGGCTTGTTAGAAGGGGAGGGTAATATATCATGATAACAGGTCCCATTCTGTCGGCTTCAGATAGCTTGCGAGACTTGATGTTGTATGTACAGTGTCTGTATGGACACAAACATGCCTGCCTGCCTGCCTCTCTCTCTCTCTCTCTCTCTCTCTCTCTCTCTCTCTCTCTCTCTCTCTCTCTCTCGGTTAAAACTTAATTTTGTTTTCTACATTTTAGTTATGTGTGTTCCTTTTTTTTATTCAGCTAAGTTTTATTTTAATTTCTGTCTCTCTCTCTCTCTCTTCTTCTCAGTTACTTCTCTCTCTCTCTCTCTCGCTCTCTCTCTGTGTTAAACTTAATTGTGTATTGGACATTTTAGTTTTGTTCATATTTTTTTGGGGGTTCAGCTAAAGTTTTTCTTAATTTCTCTCTCTCCGTCGCTTCCTCAGTTATTTCCTCAGCTCTCTCTCACAACTTAATTTTCTTTTGTACATCTTAGTTATGTATGTTCCTTTTTTTGTTCAACTAAGTTCTTTTAATTTCTCTCCCTGCCCTTCCTTACTTTTCTCTCTCTCTCTCTCTCTCTCTCTCTCTCTCTCTCTCTCTCTCTCTAAACTTATATTCATTTTTGTACATTTTAGCTTTATATGTTACTTTTTTTCAGCTAAGTTCAATTTCTAAGTCCCTCCTTAGTTATCTTCTCTCTCTCCTCTCTCTCTTCTCTCTCTACCTCTCTCTCTCTCTCTCTCTCTCTCTCGTCTATATGAGCTGACGTCCATAACCAACCAACAGACTATGTACGATCTGCGCAGCCATAAATGCTCTCGGCACTGCAAGCCTTAGAAGTCGCTTGCAGTTGCTTGCAATTTCCACAGGATATTTGCATATGAACTATTAGCGGGTCCTGCGCTGGATAATGCGACATGTACTTGGGGGTCGGAATGATATTCCCGAAACAAGAGAGGGAATGGAGTCAACTTGAATAACATGGGCGCGTTTCTCTTTCTTCTTTGGCTGGAATGAGGATTTGCGTGGGAGGTCGGGGAGGAAGGATGGTGAAATTCGCGGTTGTTTGTAGTGAGGTCTCTCTCTCTCTCTCTCTCTCTCTCTCTCTCTCTCTCTTGTTAGGCCTGTTTTGTTAATTTTTTAACTTTGCTCTCTCTCTCAAGCCTATTTTTTGTTTGCTTTTCGGCACTGATTGCAGCTCTCTCTCTCTCTCCCTCCCTCTCTTTCTCTCTCTCTTAAAATTATTTTTGTTTCCCTCTGTCCGTTTGTTTTCCTCTCTCTCTCTCTCTCTCTCTCTCTCTCTCTCTCTCTCTCTCTCTCTCTCAGTTATTTTCGTTTCCTGCCGTCCGTCTCTCTCTCTCTCTCTCTCTCTCTCTCTCTCTCTCTCTCTCTCTCTCTCTATGTTCGTTTTTAATTTTGTTCTCTCTCTCTCTCTCTCTCTCTCTCTCTCTCTCTCTCTCTTTTAAGCCCATTTTTTGTTTATTTTTCAGCATTGTTGCAGCTTGCTCTCTCTCTCTCTCTCACTCTCTCACCGTGTTAGGCCTGTTGTGTTTATTTATTAATTTTACTCTTTCTCGCTCTCTTTCTTAAGCCTATTTTTTTTTATATTTTTATTTTTTCAACCTCATTTGTTTTCTCTCTCTCAAGTACTTCCTCCCACTTCCTCCCAATTTCGAGTGTTCGTCCTGGCTTTTCCTCCGGGCCTTCGCAAAAGGGAACAATGCGGCCATGAATTATGTCGTCTGAGGTGGAAAGGTTCTCCGCATGCAATGGGAATTTATGGCGTCGGCTTTCTCCCCTTCGCCAAGTATAATAATCTGGTAATGTTTCTCACTTAATTTTGGGGATTTTTTTGTTGTTTCTATTTTTTTTTTTTTTTGTAAGGTTTCTTCTTTACCAATTCCAGTTGGTAGTCAATAGCAGTCTGTTATCAAGAACGCTTTTTCACAGACTATCTGAGAATGTCTGTTAAAACCAGGTGTAATGATATAGTAATGTTTCTCGGTTGGTTTGAGGTTTTTGGTGTTTGTTTTTATTCTTTGTTTTTTGTTTTTGTAAGGTTTCTCAGTTACCAATTGCAATTTGGAGTTGTCGAATGCACTTTTTCATAGGCTATTTGAGAATGTCTGTTGAAATAGGTCTGATAAATCACACAGTTTGTCAGACTTTAGATACATACATGCATACATAATTACATACATGTGGACATACACACACTCAGTATACATATATATATATACACACACACACACATACACACATATATATATATATATATATATATATATATATATATATATATATATATATATATATATATATATATATATATATATATATAAGGTATCACAACGAAGGCCTATTGAAGGACGTCATTCTACAGAGACATTTCAAAACAATCATTAACACCGCCGTTAAATAATAAGCCTACGCTAATTAACTACGACGTACCTCACTAATCAACTCTGCAATCATCTTAAGCAAATCCTTCCAAACCACACCTCCACCAAACAAATCCTCCCAAACAAATCCTAACAAACCACACCTCCACCAAACAGCATCCGTGCCATGGAAATTGTAATGAGCTCGATGGTAATGAACTCACGACCCCCAAAAAGGGGGAATGAAGTCTCAACACCAGCGGTTTAAGTGCTATTAACTGATCGAGACTTCTGCAGATGAAGCTGCGAGTTATATAAACTTCCCGAAGTCTCGAAGAAGTCTGTCGTGACTTCTCGGTCGTTTGCGGGAATCTTACGAAGGGAATCCGGTGAGTCTAGTGAAGTTGGAAGTTGGGAAATGGATGAAGGACTTCGGTTTAATGAGACTCTTGTCTGGTCTTTGGTGTTCGTTGTCTTTCCTATCTTCTTGGTGATGGGATGGGAGATAGAAATTGTCATTCGTGATGATACTTGGTATTCCTTATGATGATAATAATAATAATAATAATAATAATAATAATAATAATAATAATAATCATCGTGATGATGGAATGAAATTGTCATTCGTGATATTTGCACAGAAATTGTCATTCATGATGATATTTGGTATTCCTTATAATAATAATAATAATAATAATAATAATAATAATAATAATAATAATAATAATAATAATAATAATCATCGTGATGATGGAATGAGATATTCGAAACTGTCATTCGTAATATTTGGTATTCCTTATAATAATAATAATAATAATAATAATAAAACTAATAATAAATAATAATAATAATAATAATCATCGTGATGATGGGATGGGAGATAGAAATTGTCATTCGTGATATTTGGTATTCCTTATAATAATAATAATAATAATAATAATAATAATAATAATAATAATAATAATAATAATAATAATAATAATCGTGATGATGGAATGGGTGGCAGAAATTGTCATTCGTGATGATATTTGGTATTCCTTATAATAATAATAATAATAATAATAATAATAATAATAATAATAATAATAATAATAATAATATCCTGTTGATATTCATTTGTATGGGTGTTTGAGTATGTTCACAGGTATTAAGAGAGAGAGAGAGAGAATATAATGGTATAAAATATCCTTAAATCGTATTTCAAATATATTATATATATATATATATATATATATATATATATATATATATATATATAAATCGATTATATAGAGAGAGAGAGAGAGAGAGAGAGAGAGAGAGAGAGAGAGAGAGAGAGAGAGAGAGAGAGAAAATATTGTGATATAAAAATCCCTAATTCCTACATTAACTATAAACATACATAGTAAATCACCTGTTATTTTCCTTTTCAGGTTAATGAAACTTGACCTTCATGTAAACAAGAGATTGAAAACGCCACAAATTAAAATGTAGACCCAAAAGTGACGTTATCTGTGCAATGTGACCCCTGATGACCTCAAAGACGATGCTGGTCAAAACGAGGCCTAGTGACTCCTGTCTGTAGTGGGAGAGTACGAAAACCCCCCGTCGACCAAAACTCCCGCGGAAGGCGCTGCAGGGCGGCGGGCGGGCGTCGGCATGCACCTCCCACGCCGCCTCTGCAGCCTCGTCGGGATCTTCTGCGTCTCCCTCTGCTGCCTCTTCTACGTCGCCGACTACTACGACTACTACTACGCCCGCACGGCGGCGCTCAGCAACCCCCCGCCCCCGCCGTCTCTGGAGGATGACGAGGGCGTCGAGGAGCCGCGGATCCTGCCGGTGTCCTACATCGACCTGCAGGAGAACCTGACGGCCGACCCGTCGGACTGGAAGGACCGGCAGAGGCTGAAGCTGGCCCAGAGGGCGGCCCGGGACAAGAGGCGGAAGAAGTGCAAGAAGCGGATCAATGGGAAATGCAGGAAGCTTCAGACGGAGCGGGACCTGCAGTTTTACGAGGAGGAGGAGGAGGAGGAACAGGAGGAAGAAGGAGGAGGAGGAGGAGATGAGGAAGGAGGAGGAGGAGGAGTAGGAGGAGAGAAGAGCCTTCCAGCGGTCGTCGTCGACGAAGGCAGCTACAATAGCCTGGAAAATGGATCGCTGGAAGTGTCCCCTGTCTGGAGCGAGTTCGCTGATAGGGGATACACTATTGTCGGTGAGTTGCGATCAGTCGTCTTCTTCTTCTTCTTCTTCTTCTTCTTCTTCTTCTTCTATTTTTTTCTATCTCTTTCCAGGGTCTTTACTTCCACAAGAGGCGGTTTTACCTTAATTCCTCATAAATGCTTCTTAAATGTTGTAGTCAGGATTTTTTTCTTTATTAAATAGACTTGATTGTATACAATGTAGGTAAGTACAAATTAGTCTTTCTTTTTCTCTTTCTTTGTATACAATGTAGGTAAGTACAAATTAGTTTTCTTTTTCTCTTTCTGTGTTCGTCTTCTAGAAGCGTCATTTTCAAGACAATATTTACCCTGATTATCTCTTTACTATGCCTTCTTCATTTCATAAACTGGTAGCATGCAATGTTCTTGCTATTATACAATACAAACGTTTTTGGCATACCACGTAAATCCTCTGATGCGATACAAGGTTTATGTCTTTTAAAGTATTCTTTGTAACTAAATCTGTGATCTCTTCCAAATTTCCAACTACTGGTAATCATCATACAATCTGCAGTCTCGTCCAGTTTCAAATTAATCATAACTGTATTTCAATTCCAACCTTGTCCAACGACTATGCAAAGACCTTTCCTCTCCTATTTTTATATATAAAATCCCTGGGATCTTTTTCAAAACGTCTTCATTGGGTGGAACGGCGAGTAAAGAATGCCGGGGAACAATTACCAAGAAAACGATTACCTACGGTCCACTTCCTACGCCCTGGAACAACGGGCTCGGATTAAAATCGATATTTCCCACTAAAGTTTATGAAAACTCCGGTGACAATGGCCCCCTCCCCCTCACTCCAGTTGACAAGTTTCCTTTCGTACAATGACGTTACTTATTCTTCCAGTGTCCAGCGTTCAAAGATTTCTTGTCTGCAGTGTTCTGCAATGTCTTGTTGACATTCTTCTGCAAAACTCTGTGCTATATTAAACTGTTTTTTTAATATCCTTTCGTCCAGTGGCGTTACTTTTCCTTGCACAGTGTCCAAAGATTTTTTTCTGCAAAGTCTTCTGCAACACCTTGTTGATATTTTTCTGCAAAACTCTGTGCTATATTAAACTGTTTTTTTTTAGTATCCTTTCGTCCATTGATGTTACTTTTCCTTGGACAGAGTCCAGTGTTCACAGATTTCTTATCTGCAGTGTTCTGCAATGTCTTGTTGACATTTTTCAGCAAAATCCTGTGCTGTTTTAAATTATTTTTTCTTCTCTGTAACATGGTACGTCCTACGTCTATTGGCTTTTCCTTTTGCTACGTCCTGCGTCTTTTAGCAACTTCCTATTGCCTAAGTCCCAAGACTATTTGTTTTGTATAACGACCTTTGTCCTACGTCCTCAGGCCTAGGTCTAATGATTTTTTTTCCAGCAAAGGCCTAACTAAGCCTAACGTTTGTTCAGGAGTCGAGTTTTAAACCTACAGCTGAATTTAAAAAGTTACGAAAGATGATGAAATTGAATGTGGGTATCACTGGAAATTTGGACGTTAGTCTTACATTTACAGTTAAATACAGAATATTACGAAGATAAAATTTAACGTACTGTAGTCTGGGTGAAAGGCTAATTGCCAATTGCATATCTACAGTTAA
>NC_089793.1:7210323-7212823 GCF_040412425.1 Macrobrachium rosenbergii | reverse complement strand
ATCTGAATAGCGCAAACAGTAACACGAGTAAAACATAAAGGAAAATGAGGTTTTTAACGTCAAGAAAGATACACACATGTATCACAGCGATGTATCTTACATTTGTCAAGAAAGACATACTACATGTATCACAGTGATGTATCTTAAATCTGTCAAGAAAGTTCCACTTGTACCGTACTGATGTATCGTATATTTGTCAAGATAGACGCATATCACACACGTATCATAATGATGTATCTAAAGGACTAAATGTATCACAGTGATGTATCTTACATTTGTCAAGAAAGAATCACATGTATCTTAATGATGTATCTATAAAACCACATATATCACAGTGATGTATCTTACATTTGTCAAGAAAGAACCACATGTATCTTAATGATGTATCTATAAAACTAAATACATCACAATGATGTATCTTGCATTTGTCAAGAAAGAACCTCATGTATCTTAATGATGTATCTATAAAACAAAATATATCACAATGATGTATTTTGCATTTGTCAAGAAAGAATCACATGCATCTTAATGATGTATCTATAAAACCAAATATATCACAATGATGTATTTTGCATTTGTCAAGAAAGAATCACATGCATCTTAATGTATCTATAAAACCAAATATATCACAATGATGTATTTTGCATTTGTCAAGAAAGAATCACATGCATCTTAATGATGTATCTATAAAACCAAATATATCACAATGATGTTTTGCATTTGTCAAGAAAGAATCATATGCATCTTAATGTATCTATAAAACTAAATACATCACAGTGATGTATCTTGCATTTGTCAAGAAAGAACCTCATGTATCTTAATGATGTATCTATAAAACCAAATATATCACAATGACGTATCTTGCATTTGTCAAGAAAGAACCACATGTATCTTAATGATGTATCTATAAAACCAAATATATCACAATGATGTATTTTGCATTTGTCAAGAAAGAATCACATGCTTCTTAATGTATCTATAAAACCAAATATATCACAATGATGCATCTTACATTTGTCCAGCAAGTGCAGCATATGTATCACAACGTTAAATTATGTATCTGTCTTTATTTTGACCAAATATAAAACACACACGAATTGCACAAAACAAGAACAAGATAAAAAATAAAGCCAAAAAAATAAAATAAAAGGATATCATCTGAATACATCCGACCTTCGGCAATACATGTTGTTCCTGCTTTTATTTTTTCTTATTGTTGTTGTTGCTCATGATGCTTCTCTGTTGTTCCGCTGGAGGACTGAGGTTTTTATTGTTCCCCCGAGACAAAGTTATTGACGTTGTGTCCTGAGTTGCCTCATTGTTTCGCTTTATTGAGAAGTTTGATTTTGGTGGATTTTTGGCCAACGATTTGATTGACGGCGGATGAGATCTGTCCAGGTCGGTTTCTTGTGTGGAGGGCCGGGGGGCGGGGGGATCATTTTCAAATTTTTGGGGAGGGGTGTGAATTTATTACCTGTTAAGGGTATTGTGTATTTAAATTTTCTTCTTCTTCTCTTCTTTCTTCTTTTCTTTCTTCTTCTTCTTCTTTCTTCTTTCTCTTCTTATTATTATTATTATTATTATTATTATTATTATTATTAGTTCTATATTATTACTATTATTATTATTATTATTATTATTATTATTATTATTATTATTATTATTATTATTATTATTATTATAGCAATTTTTTTTAGTTATTAAAGGAAAAATTTATTATCTATGAAATGTATTATTCATTTACATTTATTATTATTATTATTATTATTATTATTATTATTATTATTATTATTATTATTATTTTCGTTTATAAAGAATTACTGTCTATTATAGATATCATTTATTTCAATTTATAATTGTTATTTTTCATTATCATTATTATAATTATTATTACTGATGATGATAATTTGAGAAATATATCGGATGCTTAGCATCTCTCTCTTTGTAGTAATTTATCCATAATCATGTGCTCCTATAAGAATATACATAAGTAAAAAATTGCAAGCGTATATGTATGTGCAACTCTCTCAACTCTCTCTCTGCCAACCTACAAAGACACACACGCGCACACAATGTACAGGCTAAATATTTACCCCTTACATACTAATAGCATAAGCTGTACTGCATAGTTATTGGCTCACGCGTGGTACATTGGTAGTACACTTGTCACGTACATGTGAGGTCAGTGGTTCGGTCACCTCGGCTTATTGCCCCATGTCCATGATCACATAACCCTGCAGACTGACTCTCATCTAATCACGAGGGTTTGTGTGTTTGCTATTGTCTAGTTATATCTAGTTATATATATATATATATATATATATATATATATATATATATACATATATATATATATATATATATATATATATATTTATGTATGATTATTATCACTTTTGTACGTGATTCATTTATCACACATTACCACAGATGAAAATAAGAGACGGGGTAGGTCCTGACCGATTTCGACTTTATTTCAAGCCATATATATACTGTATAC
>NC_089793.1:7200323-7205323 GCF_040412425.1 Macrobrachium rosenbergii | reverse complement strand
CGCGTCCACGTGAAGAACGTATTGATACAGGGCACTCAAATAACCTATGAGATTAAGCGCCCGGAACACGTTCGGGTCGTTCATGACCCAGCGATGAAAATTCGCTTTAATCGTCTCTCTCTCTCTCTTGTCTGTCTGTCTGTCTCTCTCTCCCTCTGTCTGTCTGTCTGTTGCTCTCTCTCTCTCTCTCTGTCTAACTGTCTCTCTCTCTCCCGCTGACTGTCTGTCTGTCTCTCTCTCTCTCTCTCACACACACACACACACACACTCTCTCTGTCTGTCTGAGAGAGTCTCTCTCTCTCTCTCTCTCTCTCTCCCCTTAACTACCAGAGCCCTTGCCTTCGTCACTAATTGCTTCGCCCGGGATTGAATTACCATTAAATCTCAGTTGACACAACATTTGCTCACAACATTTGCTCCCGAGAACAGAGCAGAGAAGAGCAAAGGCTGGTGGTGTCATTACCTCGTGTCATTAGTGGGCTACGGTGTCGTTACGTGGTTTGGTTTGTCAGTTGTGGTTTTGTGTGTGTGTTTCTTTCTTTGGGATTATCTAGGTTGATGCTGAATGGTTTAGTATGTTCTTGGTTTATGTGGGTTGGTTTAAATGCGTGAAGTTTAATGGTGATTGGAAATATATTACTAATATATTTTATATATATATACAGTATATATACATTTATATATATATATATATATATATATATATACACTGTATATATATATGTAAAAAAATATATATATACATATAGTATAGTGTGTGTGTGTGTGTATATATATACACAGTATATACACACACACAAACACACACACACACATATATAAATATGTATATATTATATATATATGCATATATACAGAATTTTCATAATTTTTTAATACTGTCTGGTTTCACACTACTTGATCTGATAATTCTTGCTATCAGTATTTAATACGATCCTGGTTCATAATCTCTTTGGTTAATATCGCAAGGCTTAATAATACCCGAGTCAAAATGCTGGCAGGAAACGCTACAAAACATCTATTGAAAAATGATATGCTTTCATTTTGTAAGAAATTGGAGAACGAACTATCCGGAGTCATCTATAGTGTGAGCACCAGTCACCATTCCGATGGATTTTTTTTTTTTGTTTTATATTTTAATATAACATGTGTGAACTGATATATCTACCATTACACACACACACACACCCAATTCCGGTGGATATTTTTAGTTTTTATTTTAACATAACAAGTGTGAAGTGATATATCTGACATTACACACACACACACATATACACAGACTGTACATACATATAGAAATTATCATTCATTCTGGATAATAAAAGGATCGAGTTTACGTAAATATAAAAGGAAATATAAGGTAAAACAGAAGTCAATATTAAATTACTGTATGAATAAATTTTAGCTCCTGCATTGCAAAACTCTTCATCCACCTAACGAGAAATTGGTGGCTTTTCGAAGCTCTGCTGAAAAAAAAAGTCAAATTGGATACGAAAAAGGCCAAATTGAAAAAAAAAAAAGCCAAACGAGAATTCTAAACAAGTAGAGAATGCGCCGTAGTTTCTTCGGCGCAATCGAGTTTTCTGTACAGCATATAATCAAGGCCACCGAAAATAGATCCATCTTTCGGTGGTCTCGGTTTAATGCTGTATGAGCCGCCTCCAACTAAACTTTAACCACGGCCAGGTGGTGGCCTATCCTATATCGTTGCCAGACGCACGATCATGGCCAACTTTAACCTTAAATAAAATAAAAACTACTGAGGCTAGAGGGCTGCAATTTGGTATGTTTGATGATTGGAGGGTGCTTGATCAACATACCAATTTGCAGCCCTCTAGCTTCAGTGGTTTTTAAGATCTGAGGGCGGACAGAGAAAGCGCGGACAGAATAAAGTGCGGACGGACAGACAAAGCCGGCACAATAGCTTTCTATTACAGAGAACTAAAAAACCAAACGAGAATTCTAAAAAAAAAAAAATGTAAGCGCGCCTTTGACTTTAATTTTTCTTTTTAATTCGGTACTGAAATGGAACAGCTCTTCCTGCGGATTCCGCGAATTAAAAAAAAAAAAAAACTGCAACTGATCCGAAGCGCGTGCACAAAAACGCGAATGAATTTTTCTTCTTGTAAAAACAAAAACCCACTTTATTTTTTCATCCCTCTCGCTGACAAAGGCTTCTTTTGCCTTTTCTATTTCCCTTCATTTATTTTTTCCCCAACCTCAAATCGAAGGCGTGAGGGCCGATAATGAAACAGAATCCCAAAATCAACGCCGGAGAGGCCTCAATCTCTGGTAATATTTCCGTCACAATATATAATGATTTAACACTGTTTTTATATATTGTCTGCTTTCATACTATTTGATCTGAAATTTCTGTGCATCAGTATGACTAGGTTTAATAAAATTCAGATTCGTAACCTTTGGTAATAATTTCTATCCCAATATATATAATGATTTAACAGTTTTTTTACATTGTTTAGTTTCATACCACTTGATCTGACACTTCCGCGTATCAATATTACTCGGTTTAATACAATTCTGATTCGCAACCTCTGGTTAATTGAATTGAATATAGACTTTAGGCCAAAGGCCAAGCACTGGGACAAATGAGGTCATTCAGCGCTGAAACAGAAGTTGACAGTAAAAGTTTAAAAGGTGTAATAGGAGGGTAACCTCGCAGTTGCACTATGAATCAGTTGTTAGGAGAGGGTGTAAAGTAAGATGGAAGAAAGAATATGGATGGAGGCGCAGTAAAAGTAACGAAAAGGGGTTGCAAAAATTATATAGTTTTATTTTGAGACTTATTCATCCGGATTCATCTCTAATAGGAGGACCCCGTAGTGGGGTAGTGCCGTCAGTGCACCTCATGCGGTGCACTGTAGGCATTACCTAAGATTCTTTGCAGCGTCCCTTCGGTCCCTAGCTGCAACCCCTTTCGTTCCTTTTACTGTACCTCCTTCCATATTCTCTTTCTTCCATCTTACTTTCCACCCTCTCCTAACACTTGATTCATAGTGCAATCACGAGGTTTCCCCTCCTGTTACACCTTTCAAATCTTTTTACTGTCAATTTCCGTTTGAGCGCTGAATAACCTCATAGGTCCCAGTGCTTGGCCTTTGGCCTAAACTCTACATTCGATTCAGTTCAATTCTAACAGGAGGATCAATCTCATTTCCAAATGATTCGTTGTTTTGTTTTTATTTTATCATAAAAAGTCTGAACTGATATATCTAAAATCTCACACAAAAAACAGCAAAATAGCAATTAAAGTATCCTTCGTTTAGAACATTAAAAGAATCAAATTTCCGACATGAAATACGAGGTAAGAAAAAGGAGTAAATAGTAAATTTACTGAATGAATAGGGTAAAACAGGCATATATTCAATTACTGAATGAATCACGTTCAATACCAGCACTGCAAAAACTTCATTCCCCTGACGAGAAATCGGTGGTGGCTTTTCGAAGCCCTATTGAAAAAAGAAGTCAAAATGGATACGAAAAAAGACGTCAAAATGGATACGAAAAAAGACGTCAAAATGGATACGAAAAAAGACGTCAAAATGGATACGAAAGAAGAAGCCAAAATGGATACGAAAAAAGACGTCAAAATGGATCCGAAAAAAGACGTCAAAATGGATACGAAAAAAGACGTCAAAATGGATACGAAAAAAGAAGTCAAAATGGATACGAAAAAAGTCAGACAAAAAAAAAAAAAAATTAACCGATCCTTTGACTCTAATTGTTTTTTTTTTTAATTCGGTGCCTAAACGGAACTGATATTTCTGCGGATTTCGCGAATTAAAAAAAAAAAATCCGTATACCAAAAGCGAAGAATTTTCCTTCAAAAAAAAAAAAAAACTATTTTTCCCACCCTCTGCTACGAAAGCCTTTTTTTCCTTTCCCTTCACTTATTAAATTTTTCTTCTTATTCTTAAAAAAGAAAAAAAAAAAATATATATATATATATATATATATATATATATATATATATATATATATATATATATATATATATATATATTTTTCCCCTCTGCAACAAAGGCATCTTTTTTCCTTTTATATTTCCCTTCATATATTAAAATTTTCTTCTTCAAAAAAAAAAAATATATATTTTCCCCTCTCGCTGACAAAGGTATTTTTTTCCTTTACTTCCCTTCATTTATTAAACCTTCTTCTTAAAAAAAAAAACTGTTTTCCCTCTCGCTTACAGAGGCATCCTTTTGCCTTTTATATTTCCCTTCATTCGTTTCTTTTTCCCCCCAAACCTCAATCCGAGGGCGTGAGGGCCGGTAATGAAATAGGACCCACACAAAATCAACGCGGGAAAAGTTTTTTCTCTCTCTCTCTCTCTCTCTCTCTCTCTTATTCTTCTGGTGGCGAAAACAGCAAAAGCGATATCCAGCCCCGGGTTTCTATTTATTCATGGGTTTAGATCTAATCTCCGGCGGTTTGCTCAAACGATCTTGAAATCCCGACCCTCCTCCGTCCCCATCTCCCCTTCCTCCTCCCCTCTCTCACTCACTCACTCTTTCTCTCTTCTCCCTTTTGGTTTTCTTCGGTAGTGGTTACTCAGAATAATCTTCCCTCCCCTTCCCCTTGCCTCCCTCTACTTCCCCTCCCCTGCCCCTCTACTTCCTCTCCCCCGCCCCTCCTCTTCCCCTCTTCCCCCTCCCTCTCATTCACTCACTCTTTCTATCTTTTCCGTTTTGGCTTTCCTTGGTAGTGGTTACTCAAAAATAATCCTCCTCCTCCCCTTCCCTTCCCACTTCCCTCCCCACCCCCTCCTCTCCCCATCCCCTTCTCCTCCCCTCCCCCCCCCTTACATCCCCTCCCTCCTCCCCTTCCCCATCCCTTCCTCATCCTCCCCTCCCATCCCTATCCCATCCCCTCTCCCTCCCCTTCCCCTTCCCTCCCCACCCCTTCCCGTCCTCTCTTCCCTTCCTTCTCAATCACTTCTCCCTTTTCGGCCTTCCTCGGTAGTGGTTACTCAAAATAAAACA
>NC_089793.1:7185323-7197823 GCF_040412425.1 Macrobrachium rosenbergii | reverse complement strand
GAGAGAGAGAGAGAGAGAGAGAGAGAGAGAGAGAGAGAGAGAGAGAGAGATTGGTAGCGCGCTTTGGTGCCAAATTGTATCTGGAAGCTGGCGAAGATTTAATTTTATATTATGAATTTCATTTACATTGGAAATTTTAATTTGTTTTCAAAAGTTAATTTGCACTGTATATTTAATTTTTATTGGAAATTTTAATTTAAATGAAAATATCGTTTATGTCGGACGTGTAATTTATATTGAAAATTCAATTCATACTGAATTTGTTTAGAAATTTATTTTGTGCTAGAAGTTTATGTTAAAAATTATCATTATAATTTATAATGAAAATTTTATTTATATTGAAATTTAATTCAAAATTGAAATAATTACATTATTAATTTGCATTAAAAATGTAATTACTGTACTTTTGTGATAAAAAGGCTAATGGAATTTGTTGAAAAATTTAGAGCCTTACTTTTATGTAGAAGACAAAAGAAATTTTTCGAATTTTTCCATTTTTTTATTTTATTTTATTTTTTTTACTAGGGAAATAGGCCTACCAACGGAATCTGGTGAAAACTTTCAGGTTTATAGTTTTTACTTAAGAAGTGGAAAAACTTAATAATTTTTTCATTTAAGAAAAGACAACGAAATCTGTTGAGAAATTTAAAGTTAATTTTTTTATTAAGAAAGACTAACGGAAATTGTTGAAAAACTTTATATGGTCTTTCCTTTACACGCACGACAAGACTAACCACAAACTTGAATCATTGCTAAATGCAAAATTTTTCGTATTTATTTCATATGAAAATGTATCATTTTATTTAATTTTGGATAAGCACAAAACCGCAATTTCTCGGCATGGCCCAATAGAAAAATATTCAGTTTCCCTTTAATAAAACACAATGCACTACTAAACAAATATATTTTCAGCCTTTTTCTAAAGAAACGACAAACGTGACTGCACATGAATTAGTTATGAGAAAATGACTAGAAGTCTTTTTTTTACTGAGGAAAAGTCTATAAAGAAAAGACTAAGACTTTTTTATATATTGAAGAAAAGTCTTTTTTTTTATTCAAGAACGACTAAAATTTTTTTTACTTAACAAAAGACTAAAACGTCTTTTTCATCAAGTTTTTCTTTTATTCAAGAAAGACAAAAAATATTTTTCATTCAAGAAAAGACTAAAAAATCTTTTTTATTCAAGACTAAAAATCTTTTTCATTCAAGAAAAAGCCTAAAAAATCTTTTTCATTCAAGAAAAGACTACAAAATCGTTTTTATTCAAGAAAAGACTAAAAATGTCTTTTTGAGTCAAGAAAAAAATAATAAACACAAACTACTGAAAATGTAGAAACGTTGGGCAAAGTATTAATGACATAAATAAAAAAAATAACAAACAAACAAGAATGAAAAAAAGCGAAAAAAAATTGTAGGAGAGCCCAAACACAAAGACTACCAAAGAGCCTATTACTGTGTCTGTGTTGACAGGAACAAATACAGAAACCAACGTACAAATGGTTACAGACCCCAAACTAATGGGGCCTCCTGCTAATGCTCAAACAGACACTGATAAATTACAGTTCATCGGTACATGAACTCCGGTCCAGGTCCTTCCCCCAAACTCCCCCCCCCCCCCCACCTCTGTCCGAGTACACTCCCAGCCCCTCCCCACTCCTCAACCACCCCCAATTAAGTCAGAGGAATTAAAACAATAGATACAAAATTGATTGCAACAAAAAAGGAATGGGCACAATCAGATTAAAATTAATTAAAAACAAACCTAAAATATAAATAAATAAATAGTCAGACACCCATGCAAGGCGATTGCATCACGGGTACAGGATTACAGAAGTAACAGAAATGAAGTGGAATTCCACCAAAGACAAGGATACATTTTAAAAAAATTATAAAATTGATTACAATAAAACAAGAACAGCCACAAACATATTAAAATCAACTAGAAGCAAACAAGAAAAAATAATTAAAACGCCCATACAAGGCCATTCACAAGGCGATTACATCACGGGTGCAGGATTACAGGATCACAAGAAGGAAATCCAAATCGCAGACACAGACACACTTCACAGAAGCCTAAATACTTTCGGCCAAATGGCCACGGGAAGAGGATACAGCAAACTCGATCGATGAAACGACACCAGACAGAAAAACTATTACGCAAATGGACAGCGGGGATTAGTGAGCATGACCAGGACCCATACATAAAGGGATTACCGCACGAACAGATGCGAAATGAATTGCAAGTGGTCTAGAGGGGATTACTGAGCATGCCGCAAGCAACCCTTCAAACGGGGAGTGGGGGGGGGTGTGGATTAACGCAGTAACAAATGCAAAATGAATTAAAGGCTTATTGAGGATTAATGAGAGTGCGTAGGCACTGTACAAACAGAGGTAGATTAATGTACGCAGTAGTGGATTTAAATTGCTTTCTTTGACTACGTAAGATACTAATCTAAAGGAAAATGCTGAATGATGAGGGAATAAACATAAAGAACTGCAAATAAAGATGAAAATTCATGAGTTTGAGGAGAAGAATATTCAAGTATAATTCTCAGAAACTTTCGAATCTTTTCCACATAGAAGAGGAAACGTGACGTCTTGAAAATGTCTATTAATTATACTCAGATTTAATCTTCCATAAATTCGTGGTTTTTCATATCCACTACAGTTCGGTACTGAACTTCTAACAAAGGGGAATGCTTCATATCCTTAGACAAACAAAGTTAATGACACGTATCCCTGCACAACCAAACAAAACAGAGGTCTTCAAGTGTTTACATGGAAACCATGACAATGACAAACAATATGATTCAGACCATGTGTACATGGGCATATATATATATATATATATATATATATATATATATATATATATATACATATATATATACATATATATATATATATTACAGAAACCTGTACTCCAAACTACAGAATACAGAAACTAACCCCCGAACCAACAAAGCGTAAGAGATTACAACGGACGGATAATTCTGCAGGAATTGATTTTGTCTTCGCCGGCCTGTCACAAACGAAGGTCAAAGGTCAGAGGTCAGTCTTCTCAACAGATAACAGAAACAGACCACACAGCATAGAAACGAACTGCCATATATATTAATATATCGCAAACAGACAAAATAGGGAAGTTTCAGCTGACTTTAAGAATATTTAAATGCTTCCACATGGTCGACTGCTGTGGTTTTTAGTTTTCTGTAAAGGAAAACTATTGTGCCGGTTTTGTCTGTCCATCCGTCCGCAGCTCCATACAGTAAATTGCAGCCCCTCTACCGAGACCACAATCGAAACGATAGAATAGACTATTTTCATGGGCCATGGTCATACAGCATTATGATTATGGTGGCTATTATATGCGGCTGTACAGAAAACCGATTGCGCCGAAGAAACTTCAAGTGTTCACAAGGTACAAGTAAACTATTTGCGTTTTGTGACGAGTTTTTTAAAACTTTCTCAAAGGATAAACAACAACGTTATGAAGTAGGCAGAACTATGACACAGTTATTTGTTAAAACCGTTATGTAGTAATAATAATAATAATAATAATAATAATAATAATAATATTATAATTATTAATTAAAATTATTATTATTATTATTTTTACTCTCTTCTCCAAAACTTCTCAGCTAGTTTCATAAGAACGTACTTATATGTACTAATAATAATAATAATAATAATAATAATAATAATAATAATAATATTATTATTATTATTATTATTATTATTATTATTATTATTATTATTATTTACTCTCTTCTGCAAAGCTTCTCAGCTAGCATCCTAAGAACGTACTTATACGTACTAATAATAATAATAATAATAATAATAATAATAATAATAATAATAATAATAATAATAATAACTAGAAAGATCTTTCAATCAAAATACATTCTTTATGTTCTACACATTCTACAAGGAGTTTCTAAGCCATTTCCTGCCATAGAAGGCAGAGCAGTGGCCCTCGAGAGCGGTCGTCAAGAGGACGAGGTCGACCTTGAGAGTGATTACAGACTCGACTTCTAGGAACGCTATGAAGGGCTCCTTATTTATGCCCTCGTGTTGCCATAGAGAGATGTTATATACTGTGTCTAATCAAGATTTCTTTTGGTGGGATTCAGAAAGATTTCTAATTAATTTGATTAATATATATGTAAATATACATATACATATATATGTATATATATATGTATATATATATTATATATAAATATATATATATATATATATATATATATAGAGAGAGAGAGAGAGAGAGAGAGAGAGAGAGAGAGATAGCTATATCTCATTTTTGGTATTTATTTCAGTTATATGCTTCAATTTCTTCTCCTTCCATTTCTTTGGAATGTCTGTTTGTCCAAATATAGCCACATTCCCAACTGCAGCCAATAGACAAAGAGCATATAACCTTATGAGAGAGAGAGAGAGAGAGAGAGAGAGAGAGAGAGAGAGAATAGATGCTATCTCATTTTCGCCCATTTTTTGGCGACCCTTATAACAGATGACTATAATTAATTTCTTTGCTTCCATTTTCTTGGTCTGTCTGTTTGTCCAAAGACACTGCCAGACAGACCCAAGATACTGCCAATAGACAAAGACTGTCAGAACCTCAGAGAGAGAGAGAGAGAGAGAGAGAGAGAGAGAGAGAGAGAGCTATAGAGAGGATTAGGATGTCTCAAAGACTTATTAGTCCATCCGAGGAGACATCATGAGAGAGAGAGAGAGAGAGAGAGAGAGGGTATAGATAGTTCTCTGCCAATTAAGGGGCATGGACTATTATCACGTGTGAATAATTGAATAAATGAATAACCGGGCATTTAATAACCTGACAGTTTTCTAGTTTTCTTTATATTTCCTTTTTCTTAATTTTTTTTTAATTTTCTTAATTTTTCATAAGACAATTTACGAATTCACTCAGCAAAATGCTATGTATTTTAGTGACAGCAAGTGCTATAATCAGTCGTAGTAGATATGAGAGCAAGGTTATAATTCCATTACTCAGAGAGAGAGAGAGAGAGAGAGAGAGAGAGGGTGCATCGTTCTCTACTAGTCAAGTGGCTTGCACGATTACCATCTGTACTACTCTCCCTTCATATTAATATTTGCCGCTCATATTAACTTGACAGCTTTCTGGGTTCTCCACTTTTTCCTTCATTTGCTAAAAATCTCTTATTCATTTTCTTTATTCATCACAAAATGATTCATGAATTTATTCAGTGAAATATCATATTTCAGTGAGACCAAGTGCAATAATCGTCTGAAGATTATAATTCTATTGCTTTGAGAGAGAGAGAGAGAGAGAGAGAGAGAGAGAGAGAGAGAGAGAGAGAGAGAGAGAGAGAGAGAGAGAGAGTGAGTCTTCATCACTGGTAATGATATTATTGGCGACATAACCACTACCCTTATTATGGGCATTCATCTATATATTACTTCCAACAATACGGGTAGTGGTTATGTCGGTAATAACATGATTATTAATGATGATGATACTTACAGAAGTGATATCAACGAAGTTCGTAGTTCCTCTCTCTCTCTCTCTCTCTATATATATATATATATATATATATATATATATATATATATATATATATATATATATCTATATATTACTGTATATATATAAATTATATATATATATAATATATATTATATATATATATAATCTTGTTTAAACAATGGAATTATAATTTAGTTATCAACTAAACAAAATATCATTACATCAAACTAAATCGGTCGACGGTTTCTGATACTCTGCTTCTAATGCAGTTCGCCTCTAATATTCTTGCGCTGACCAATAAGCCAGACTCCTCCCCCTACCTCCCCCCACCCGTCCACCCCCTTAATTAAAAACAAACATACTGCAGAGGTTTTCGTAACATTTTCTTGTTTATTTCTTGAGGTTCTTAATGATTCAGTTCAGGATATTTGACACCTAAGTGAAAGTGGCCGAACTTGAATAAAACAAGTAAAAAAATGCGCCGAAGAATAATTACGATTTTTATCAAAACAAGCATAGCAATTTCTCTTATGCCTATGCACCTAGATGTACAAAGGAACAATTACGTAAGCATACAGACATCCAAACGCAAAAAATAGTAAATAAAACAACAACACCAGCATACAAGGATTACACTGTTCGCTACAGCAGAGTACAAGGCTCTGTCCTTATGACAAACATATGGCAGCTATTAGAGCAACTGTTTACGCAATTCTTGTTTATTTATTTTTTTTAGGTATTCAGTTTCAAATGGCATCTTTCGTGGTATGCTAAAGAGCGATGTTTATTTGTTTAGTGAATCTCATTAATACTAATGAATTTTTCCTTATTAATTTGGTGTCATCTTCATCACTACTGGTTATATTTCCTTATAATTTCGAAGATATAATCGTTATCATTCATATTTTTTTCCTTGTTTTTCTTAGGGTTTTGAAACAACCCTTATCACTATTTATTATTATTTTCATTTTAGATACGCAAACGATAATTATTCCTGTTTATTAATTTTTCTTAGATCAGTCCAAAGAAAAATTTGGGTGGGGGTGGCGGAAGAAGGGGTGGGGGTTTAGGCAGGATTGGGGGAAAGAGAGGGGGAGCTCTTCAGATTGCATTTATGTCACCACAAAAATTTCTTAGGTAAATAATTTTAGGTTTTATTTTGTTTCAAGGGAATATTTATTCGTACTGTATTTCGAAAGGAATTGTAATTGACACAATACCAACTTATCCTGCATTCACAAAAATCCGATACCTTTAAAAAATGATTATGAATTCTCTCTCTCTCTCTTTTATATATACACACACATATCGTGATTATTATATAGTAACTAGAGATAGAAAAGTGACCAGTAGATCTTATATACTATATATATATATATATATATATATATATATATATATATATATAATATATATATATATATATATATATATATATGATATACCAGTCACTTTTACCAGATACGCAGTTAATTACAATAATCACGATATGTGTATGTATCTCTATGTATACACGTATGTATGCAGAGGCGCGGGAGTGAGAAAATCCATAAATATCTCTCTATAATTTCAAGAGAGGATATATCTAGAGTTTAAAAATAGCAATAAAAAAGTAAAAAAAAAAAAAAAGGAAACGAAAATATTATCGTCACGTTATCTCTGTTTACACACACACACATACACACACACGTCTGGTAGCTCAGATGAATGGGTTTCGAAAACATGATTGCTATTTTTTCATCTCTAGACTTCTATAGCTTCCGCGAGCAGCGTATAGCCCCTGGCGTGGGTCGGTAGATAAGCGTAGACTGCGGGCCTGCGAGCGCGTATGTTTGTGCGGGCGCGTCATGATGACGTCACAAAATATTCGTTACTGGCATAAGATTATTTTTTTTTCGCGGGTGTGTATATAATTTGGCGTATTTATCGAAGCGTATATTTTTATTTGATTGTTAAATGTGTAAATTCTTTTGTCTGTTTACTTGCCTTTATTTAGTATTTATTAGCAATTTGGTAAGACATGCACATTTCAATAATAATAATAATAATAATAATAATAACAATAATAATAATTATTATTATTTATTATTATTATTATTTAAAAGAACTTTGGATAAAATGATTTTGTAAATGTTTGTATTGTATATATGAATGTACATTAATAAAGGCTTCATTCTGTGTGTAAATATAACAATAATAATAAAATGATAATAATAATAATAATATTATTATTATTATTATTTTTATTATTATTATTAGCTTACACATTCCCTGAAGCTTTTGTTACGGTACATTCATATACAGTACGTGTACAAACATTTACAAAATCATTTCATACCAAAGTTTTTTTTAAACATATTTGTCAACTCATCTTTACGTCAGAATGCAAAGATTTATGTGGATAGCATTAGCTCGTAGCTGTGAAATTTACTTGTACAAAATAATTAATAAATTGCAAAATATTCACAATGGTCAGCTTGTGTGTACATGAATTTTTAAATTTTGTGAATGTGAATATGAATATATATATATATATATATATATATATATATATATATATATATATATATATATATATATAATATAAAATGGGCAACCTGAAATGTCATTAACAATTTTGTATGTACTATATATGTTTGTGAAAGTGCACAAAATTATTTTGAAAATGCGCAAAACTTTCACATACCTGAAAGGTCATTAACAATTCTGTATGTGTCGATGTATGTTTTTAAATGTTTGTGCAAAATAATTACTCAAAATAAGCTAACACTGTGTTTGAATAAGCCTAAAGGGTTATTAACGTGTTTGTGTGTATACATATGTACGTTCGTGTAACGTACAACAATAAATTTTTTATTGTTCAATTATCTCGCAAAATCAGGGCAATAAAACTGGTAGAAAAAATTAAAGTCAAACATGTACCTTTTATTGAACTGTGCGTGTGTGTGTGTGTGTATGACAGAGAGAGAGAGAGAGAGAGAGAGAGAGAGAGAGAGAGAGAGAGAGAGAGAGAGCTTGTTTATCTCCTGCTGGGAATGAAATGTATTACCGAGCGAGGAATCGGATCAGTGAGATTATTTTGTCGTTACTGTAATGAATTCATGTTCACGCTTTAGTCAGTTAGCTGGTTGCTGCTGCTGTGCGCTGCGCTGATAGTCTAATCTATACTACTGTACGTTACGTTGGTATCACAGGCTACTGTGCGCTGCATTGATGGTCTATACGACTGTACGCTATATTCATATCCTGGTACTGTACGCTGCACTGATAGTCTTTACAACTATATACTACATTAGTATCATAGCTCACTATACGCTTCGTTTATAGTCTATATAACTGTGCGCTACACTATTATACAAGGTTACTGTACGCTGCATTGCTAATCTATACAACTGTATGTTGTATTCATATCCTGGGCTACTGTACGCTGCATTGATAGTCTATATGACTGTATGCCACATTGGTATCCTAGGCTACTGTACGCTGCATGGATAATCTATAATATAGACTCTATAAGAATGTATGCTACAATCCTATCCTATGTTACTGTACGCTGCATTTATGTTCCAAACGACTGTATGCCACATTCATATCCATTGTTACTGCACGCTGCATTTATAGTCCATACTGCTGTATGCCACATTCATATCCTAGACTACTGTACGCTGCACTGATTAGTCCATACGACTGTATGCTACTTTCATATCATACGTTGCTGTACACTGTACTGATGTTCCATGCAAATCTCACTACATGCTGGTTTAGTGTTGTATGCTACTGTGCAGTGCACTGATGTTCTTTGATGCTATATCTTGTATTGATGTACGATGCTACCGTATGCTGAATTGTTTATCGGTGTTACCCTCTGATGTATGACGTTCCTTGTTGCTGTATAACGTAGCGACGCTACTTAGTACTCACCGATGTATATATAGGTGAACTACGTTACTTTACGCGGTATTGATGTACAACGCTACTGTACAGTGCAATTGATGTTTAATGTGCTTACGTGTACGTAACGGAAAGTAGGGAGGGGAGAGGGGAAGGAGAGAGAGAGAGAGAGAGAGGAGGGGGCACAGGATGGCCAGGGGAATAGAGAGGGAGGGCCAGGGGGCGGCGCCCCTTTTCATGTCCGCGTCGTAATTTAGGGTGGAGTGAACGAGGTCGGTGCGGCACGCAAGCATTCTTATTCAGGCGAACGTTTGAACGCCTGAACGTGGAATGCGAAGGGAATGTGGAGTTTAGGTGAACGGCAATTTTGCGTTGAAATGTTGCTCCTTAAGCAAAGGCTTGACTCAGAGACATAGTAGGTCTAGGAATAATAGATTCATTGCTCTCTAAGTGAGAGCTTCAATTTGATTTGAAGCTTTATATGAATCTCTTTAGCGGTGATACGTGGCTATGTCAGTAATAGCTTTACTCTGATACATATTTTTTGCTAATGGATTATATATTTATTTTGAGACGTAAACTCATAAATAGTAGATCTACTTTGATACATAGAACTTTCTTTGCAAACAGCATTTATACTTTGATACATAACTCATGAATAATAGTCTGTTTTAATAATGCATTCCTTTGTGCAAATAGCATGTATATTTTGATACATAACTTTGCTCTACTTTAATACATAAGCCTTTTATAATATCATGTATACTTTGATACATAACTCATAAATAATAGTTCTACTTTGACACACAGGTCTTTCTGCAAAACAGCATGTATACTTTGATACATAACTCATGAATAATAGCTCTGCTTTGATACATAGGCCTTTCTTTGCATATACCATGTTTAATTTGATATGTAAACTCATAAATAACAGTATGTACTGAGACATAAATGCGTTTGCTTTCTATTAAAACGTCATACATGTTTTATGAATGAATATAATATTTAATGCACTGCGTAAACCCAACTCCAGCAGGCATCAATTTGCGCATGCGTGGCTGAGGAGAGAAGATATTAGTCCGAAATTCGGTGGCTGCCGTGGAAATAGTCCGGGGCTCGGAATCGGGAAAGGAATATTATCGAATGGCGTATAGGAGAATTTAGGGAGAAAGACCGCTGCTGTCATTTCGGAATGGTGGAACGAACCGCCCGCCTTTGGCCGATGTGGAATTCTTTAATCGCCGGAGGCCCTGGCTGGAATTAATGATAAGGCCTAATTCCACCTCTCTCTCTCTCTCTCTCTCTCTCTCTCATTCCCAAAAGCCAAAGGGATTTTATTCTGCGTTTTAGATTGAGCGGCTCCGAAATTTTGGTATTTCAGATCTAAACGTAGAGGAATAAAATTTAAAAATTGGGATGGGAATTGCTTTAGAGGAATAAAATCGTTTATAAAATATGAAAGGGGACTGTGTTTGACGTATTTTGTCTTAGATACGTGTGAATGCGTGTCGGTATTTATACTCGAATAGGCTGTGTATGTATTCACAGATGTGTGTGCGTAAGTAGACTGGGCATACAGAGTTAGTCTACGTATATGCGAATGTCCGTGTGTAGGTTATGTATACCTATGTAGGCCATTAATGTATATACATATGCATACATATATATATAAATATATGCAGTATGTACGCTATGTATACGAAAGCCTATACATATATGAACATATGCATGTAAGTTATGTGCAACACATATGAGAACGTATGTATGCATGCATATATGCATGTATAAATGTATGTATATATACAAACATGCGTATACATATATACAAATATGGAAGTATTATATATATATATAAATACATATATATACATATATATATATATATTATATTATATATATATGCATGTAGGGTTAATAATTATGAACAACCTCCTTATTTCCACGAAATTAAACCTCATCAGCCTTCCGAGAATAATTCCTATCTTGATTGCACTTTCGACGGGATCTTTCCCATCAGCCGATTGGATAATACAGAATATGAACTCGAGACAACAGGAAATTGAATTCGGTGAAGCGTGAATCCTTCAGCCAAGCGTTCAATTGAAGTTAACTGTTTGATTTTGCTTCCTCTGGCGTTGCGTTAGAAACTGTTTGCTGAAAATGACAGTGAATATGTACAGGTATATGTATATGTGTATACATATATATATATTATATATATAAATATATATACGTACATATATACATATACATACATACAGTACATATATATGTCTACATGTATGAATAAATAAATAAATAAATATATATATATATACATATCTGTATATATGCGGACAGATAGATAGATAGATAGATGGACAGTTAGATAATTATATACATTATATGATATATATATGCATACATACATACATATATAACATATGTATATGTATATATATTTATATATATGTTTATATATAATGTAAAATGAAAGCGAATAAAAACAAACAAAAGCAACCAATGATAAAACAACTGAAAGTCAAGCCGATTTACAGCGTTGATTACCGTGGTGACAACTGGCAATCTTTGGGCATGCGAGTAGAATTAATGGTTTTAGTTTTAAGTCAGCAGAAGAGTCTCTCTCTCTCTCTCTCTCTCTCTCTCTCTCTCTCTCTCTCTCTCTCTCTCTCTCTCTCTCTCTTTGTTCGTTTGTGGGCGGCACACATGGAGACAATTACGAATATCCTATATTATTATAATGTAAATTATATCTTTTTCTCCTTTTTTCGTATTTTTCTTATCATTACATTTCCTCTGACCTTTCTATGTTTTATGCATACACACATGCAGTATATTTACATATATACATATATATATATATATATATATATATATATATATATATGTATGTATGTGTGTATATATATATATATATATATATATATATATATATATATATATATATATATATATGATTATTCGATTCTCAGAAAGCTTGTGTTGGCGAGGGCGTGGCCTTCCATTACGTCATCGCATTATGTGCATACAGACTCAATGAACCAACAAGAAGTTAATGTAATCATGTGTAATAACGTCATTATTTTATATGCAAATGGA
>NC_089793.1:7175323-7180323 GCF_040412425.1 Macrobrachium rosenbergii | reverse complement strand
GTCACTCTGTCATGATCTGTCAAGAGACGTTATCTGGTCAGCGTATAGTCTTACCTGAGATCCAGTCTAGAATTCAGTCTGGCCTTTCTCTCTGTTGATCTCAGCGTCAGCTTTGCTCTCTCTCTCTCTCTCTCTCTCTCTCTCTCTCTCTCTCTCTCTCTAGCTCACAACTGGACGACTCGTGTTCGAATCTCGAACCGGACGAAAACAGATAAACGCTTATCCTAAAAATCCAGTGTGATTCTTGGACCTATGCAGTGAATCATGTACCTAGTTGTTGAACAACTGTCGTAGGTCGCTGCTAGGTTTTGAGAGAGAGAGAGAGAGAGAGAGAGAGAGAGAGAAGAGATACCATCAAAACGGGAGAGCCTCGACGAGAAACTCCGCACCCACTGGCGCGAGACCATTCATTAGATATTCATAAGATATCACCCCATCTCTCTCTCTTACGTAATCAAGAACAAAGTACTCTGAAGCCCAGAGAGAGAGAAAGAGAGAAAGAGAAAGACTAAAGGCTGCATAAGTTCGGAGCTGGCCAGAAAAAGCAAAGCTATTTGGTTCCCTAACAAAGATAAATTGAGCTGGTTAAGACTTCCTTCCTTCAAAAAGCTAAAGGGTTGTGCGTTCAGCTTCCCACCCGCGTCGACACAAAACGGTTTCCTCTGTAGGTCGGATTCTAAGTGCGTAGGCATGAAGGAATGGGAGTTATTTAGACACATAATGTTAAGAGCACGGTGAAATATAAATTAAGATAACAGGAAGATGTAACTACTAAAGAAGAACGCAAAAGAACGTCTAAGTATTTATAGCCGTTAAGATAAAAATTATGGAGACGACATAAAGTAATTTGACAGACATTAAATATTAGGCCGGAAATGAATATGAATGATTAAATAACTAAACAAGTAATTAAATGAGCTGCATAATAAAAAGATTACTAGCAAATCTACGTAACGAAATGATGCTCCAGAGGCGTCAGGAAACCGCCACGGGGAGCAGAAGCGACGAGAGAGAGAGAGAGAGAGAGAGAGAGAGAGAGAGAGAGAGAGAGAGAGAGATTTAAAGCTAGCCTCTGTAGGCTACTGAACGAAACTTGGTGCAGCCTTTTCCTTTCTCATGATACTCGCCACAATGATTTTCAAGCCAGCCTCCTATCTATCGCTGTCCCAGCTTTGAAACCTGGGTGGCGCTCGCGCTCTCTCTCTCTCTCTCTCTCTCTCTCTCTCTCTCTCTCTCTCTCTCTCTCTCCCTCTTTCTTCCTCCCTCAGTCTCTCTCTCTCTCTCTCTCTCTCTCTCTCTCTCTTTCTGTACCTCAATCTCTCTCTCTCTCTCTCCCTCTTTCTGTACCTCAGTCTCTCTCTATCTCTTTCTGTACCTCAATCTCTCTCTCTCTCTTTCTTTGTCTCCCTCCTAGCGGTTACTAGGTTAGTAGTCATAGTTTGAGCTTCAGATACCTTTAAAAAGGATGCCAGTTTTTTGACTGCTGAATCATACTGTCTGAGAGTAGAATCTCTCTTATCAGATTCTAGAAACAGAGTGTTGACGGGCTCTCTCTCTCTCTCTCTCTCTTTCCCCATCCATCCATGGGGGTGGAGTGGTGAAGGGGGGGGGTATAAATGGTGAGAAAACAATGCTATGGTCTCGGTTTTATTTTTGGTTCCTAGATAATGGGAAATGAAGCGAAAGAATGTCAACAAAGAGAGGCTTAATGAAATAATTAGATGGTGTTGGCAACGTCTGGCCGTGTTCACTCGCTTTATAATACTCTATTAAGCGGATTCTTTCACTACAGATGTTTCGAATTCATTATACTTTGCCACAAAAGATGTTTCGAATTCATTATACTTTACATACACACAGACTAAGATACACAAACACCCTGTGTGCGTGTTTGAACGTATCAGAGAGAGAGAGAAGAGAGAGAGAGAGAGAGAGAGAGAGAGAGAGAGAGAGAGAGAGAGAGAGAATTTCAATTAAAAGAACAAAATAAGATAAGTGTATATAATTTAGCCTATATATACCTTTACTCTTTTTATTTCTTCTCTGCTTCGACATATTTCTTCCCTTGTCAATTATTCTTACAAGACATATATTACCTATCCACTTAATCGCAAAAGCTTCAACGTACTTCCTTTCTATCGCAATCAGCATCCAAACGTCACTTCCATAAAGGAGAGACGGATTAACAATAGTTTCATACATTCCCACATCGGTTTGTGCAATCGTTTTAAGTGTCTTTCCAATCTTGCATAGACCCTGCTGCCTCCCATACTGCAAATTATGAGACGTACCTCTTTTCTCATTCTACCATCAACTTTTATTAATCCTAAATACCAACACAAATCAATTGCTTCCATTTCCCGCAGTTGATTGCAACAATCATTGCCCCGTCTTCCTTTTTTCCATTTATCATCATAATCTTATTCTTGGTCACATTTACTCTGAATTCTCTCCTCTTGTAAACACTTTCAACTATTTTAAATAGTTTCTGCAGTTTCTCTTCACTATCACTGACCAGCACTGCAGTATCTTCAAACATCAAGTAGGTCACGTTCAATTCATGACCCACTGTCAATTCCCACAACTTTGCACTAACGTTTTATGTCTTCCTTCAGACTTCTTACTTCATTTCATCCACGAAGATATCAAGCAGCCTTTCAGACATGCCACACAATTATCTCAGTCTCACTTCAGCACCAAACAAGTCACTATAAAATCTTAATCCCCGAAAACATGGTTTGATTCCATCATGAAAGCTTTTAATAACTCAGAAAAGCTTAGCGCTTAAACCATTCATTCTCAGCACCCTCCATATTGTATCTCATTTTCATAAGCATTTCCTAGATATATGCGTGCCACACACACACACACACAGCTCTTTCCCTGTGCTTTGAAGTCTATTATATAACTCTTTCATGACAAAAAAAACGATTAGCACACTCTATATTCCTTTACTAAAACCACGCTGTTCTTCCCCTGTCATCCCTTCTTCCATCTGTTGTACTTCATCAGTCCAGATCTCTATAATACCAACGTCTTTGGTCTGCTGTATCACCTAAACCTTGATACAAAGGTAAATATTTAATTTATATACAAACACCCACATATATGTATGTATATGTATATATAATACATATATATATATGTCTATATGAGAAACATGCCAAGCGCCATCCTGGGCCAAAGTATTTTTAATTGAATTTATTATATTTTAAAAATGGCACTTGCTGGCATGTTTCTCCACTGAAAAGCTCATATATACATTATACATATATGTATATATATTCATATATATGTATACATATATATATATGTATATGTATATATACATATATACACAGTATATACTCGTATATAAAGTATCAGAGAGAGAGAGAGAGAGAGAGAGAGAGAGAGAGAGAGGCAGAGTTTCATTAAAGGAAGTTATAAGGATTATAATGTTTTAAAGTCCGAGAAGAAGCTTATCATCAAGCAATTAACGCGGGAAGTATTTTTGAGACGCTGAGAGGGAGAAAAACACGGCGAGGAAAAATAAATTCTCTCATATTAGACCATTATATGAGACATTTTTCAGGAATCCAATTAATGGGGTTGGTAAATGAGAGGAAAAGATTCTTGGCTTTATACATAAGCATGCATATGTACACACACACACAGTATATGTATATATATATATATATATATATATATATATATATATATATATATATATATATATATATTTATAACAGGACATCACTGGAACTGGATTGTACCTAGCGGAGATATTTATTCAAGAAAAATTACTAGCTTTCTAGGGCTAACAGTCCTCATTGTCAAGTATCCGTTGGTCCTAGATAGCTTGTAACTTTTCTTGAATAAATATGTCCACTAGATACCATCCAGTTTCAATGAAGTCCTGTTAGTAATTGTTTCAATGAACAGAACAATCATGCAAGTGATAAAGTTTATATATAATTTATATAAGAAAGAAGTAATAAACACACAATTACGTGTAGAACACACACACACACACACATATATATATATATATATAAATTTCTAACGCACATCAGAATCGAACACACGTTTTTCAACTGAAAGGCAAGGGCTCCACCAACTGAACCACACTACTAGCACTATTGTGGTTCAGTTGGTGGCGCCCCTTACCTTTCAGCTGAAAGGCCTGGGTTCGATCCAGATGTGAGTCAGAAATTTATATATATGTGTGTTTGTGTATATATATACATATATATTTATATACTGTATATATATATATATATATATATATATATATATATATATATATATATATATATATATATATATATATATACACATACAGTAAAAACCTTCATCATGCGACACGTATAACCAAAAAGAGTTCCGTTTACCTCTCAAGCATTTTCGAACGCGCATTTAGGAAGAGAACCACAAGAAATACACGAAACACAAGAAATATTGCAACGGGAACGAAATTCTTCAGTGGGAAGAAAACCTTCCCGACAGCAGCAGCAGCAGCAGCAGCAGCAGCAGCAGGCGACATTTAACTCTTTCCTATCTTCCCAGAAGAGGAAGAGAGAGAGAGATAAAACAAAAGGCCCCGGGGTTAATACCTGGGGTAAATTTCCCTTGGGATAGACGCGCCTTTTGTTTAAAATTCCGCCGTCTGTCTGAGACACACATTATTAGTTTTGCGACTTTTTTCAATTTTTATTTTTATTTAATGCGTTTCGCAGAAATATACTGAGGATATTTCCCGTGTGTAATCGTGATGTTTCATGTAAGTGGTTATGGGAATTTTGAATTACGACGTACGTTTGTACGTGTATGCAGTGTTCACAAATATCAAGCCGCAAATACTGTTTGATATCGGAAAAGCCATGCGAGTATAAGTGCTAAAAATTCATTATATACACACTAATACACATACATACACACACATATATATTTATATAAAAAACTTTCGCTTTTAAGATGGTTTTCAATTAATTTATCGGAGTCTTCAGGGGTCATAATAA
>NC_089793.1:7165323-7170323 GCF_040412425.1 Macrobrachium rosenbergii | reverse complement strand
TTTTGCAGCTGAAATCGGCATCGAGATGCTAAAATATGCCAAAAGTATTCTCGGACACATCTGTAACTGTCTGTCCTCTTTGTATAAATATCATTAATTGCATTCGTGGTAAAAGTAATAGAAAATATACAACAAGCTATCTGTCTTCGTACAATGTTTGGCACTAATTGGCTATATCTAAAAATATCTAAGTTAGCACTGACCACCTTTCACTTGTCATAGAAAATATACAGCAAGCTATCAGTCTTCGTACAATCTTTACTCGCAATAACTGGCTATATCTAAAAATATCAAAGCTCCTTTCACTTGTCGAGGTGAAATCGCAATGTAGTGTAATGCGCCTCTTTATTAAGAACGAGGCCGAACGTGCGGGAGGGAACGTGACGCCGTCTTCGCAATTAGGATGATTTCGGACAAAAGGAACGGGCGAAAAATTAGGAGAAAGTGTGGGCTAACGAACTTCCCTTAACTCGGCTACGCTAAATTTGACATTTGGGCTTCGCCCACATTTTCATTTAAAGCTAGAATGTCCTACCAGAGTAGCGGACTTAGGGAGCTAAGGACTTCGCGGGCTAGCGGATTTTACAGACTTATAGGAACTTTGCGGATTAGCGGGACTATATATATATATATATATATATATATATATATATATATATATATATATATATATATATATAATATATTATATATATATATATATATATATATATATATATATATATATATGTTGTGTATGTGTGTTGTGTTTGTGTGTTTGTGGTTGTGTAAGGGTACCCGCCTACAGCATGTCCACTGACGACCTCAATGTAATCGAAAGCACAGTGCCGAAACTGCTATCAGCGCCCAGCACCGTGCGTTCCGTGTGAAGGCATAATATAACTACATGTCCGTGATTAAAATAATATCCCAAAAGCTTCTTCGACGCCCTGGGGAACCAAAGGCAGGAGATAATTGAATCGTACGAGGTGCGGCTTCAAGCATTTATCACGTTTACGATGCGAAAGCAGAAATAACAGGTGGCGTGTGTTGTAACCCTGTATCGTTATCTGTATGTAATGAGGCATCATTTTCGCTTTAATGATTTTAAGAATACGGTATGAAAGATAATCGACCTTAAATTAAGCTCTGAATAAAAAAAAAAGTAATCGAGTAAATTATATAAACTTCTTAATTTCAAGAGGCGGCTCTGTTGTCAGTCCAGGGATGAAGTCCTTTGATATGCGTTTCTTACGTGACCTGGCCACCTTTTCCCCCCATCTCGGTTCCCACTATAAAAAATAAAGCGGTCGCTATAAAACTAAAAAAAAAAAAATGTAAAAAAATTATACCAATAACCTCTTGTAAGGTGAAAATTCCAATTTTTTTTTCTCTTATTTATGTAAAAGGACAGACTATTTATTTTAACTGATTATCTTAAGTGTCCTGTGATATCAATTATGCAAATAACACTTTACGCAATTATCTTTGACCATAATTCTGTTAACTTAACAAACATAAACAATACCTTTCCTTTCAGAGATACTTCTATCCACTTCTCCCGGTAGTGGGTTAGTGCCGTCAGTGCACCTCGCGTGGTGCACTGTAGGCATTACTAAAAGTCCCACTTCCTTTCTTCAATTTCGCTCGATCTTCCTGTCCAACCCCTCTACCATTTCCACCTTTTGATCCTTGTATTTCATCTTTATTATCTGCATCTCTTTCTCTTGTTACATTTTTATTACATAATTACCTCTGGACACCATTCTATCAATAAACTAAAAAAAAAAAAATATTTAATGCCTCAAATGTCAGAGCCACTCTGAGCTGTCCATCTCCCTCTCCCACATATTGGTCATGCATGAAATTCGTCCCCAGCCCTCCTGCTATTTCATGCAAATTCACGGCCATTCCTGCAAATCTATCTACGATTCGGTTCCGCCGAATGAGTGAATATGAATTATGTTCCCAGTGCTGATGACTTTTCAAACACTGGGAGTTTTTTTTCCATTGATGGGCGTGAATTTATTGGGAAGTTCTGAGAATTTATTGGGAATTCGGCAGAATTTAATGGGTATTGGAATTTATTGGGGATTTGGTAGAATTTATTGGGATTTCGGCAGAATTTGTTGGGAATTCGGTCGAATTTATTAGGAATTCGGCAGAATTCGTTGTGATCTTGGCAGAATTTATTGGAAATTCGGCAGAATTCAATGGGAATTTGTCATAATTCATTAGGAACTCGGCTAAACTCATCGGGAATTCTTAAGAATATTTCGTGAATTCGACAGAATTTATTGGAAATTCATCAGCATTTACTTGGGAATTCGGCAGCTGAATTCGCCCGACAGCCAAATAACCAATTATGTCAACAAATTCATCCCGTGATTTAAATTTACTGAAAGCTTCATCGTCGCCAACACAGGCAAATGAAAGAGGTTATTGAATTGCCTGGCGCGTGAATTAGACCATTTTATCAGTTAATGAAGTGGCCGGAATTATAGTCTTGGGAGGCATAATTAACAAAACGTGTAATTAGCGGTGGCTATAATTAACAATAATTGTTGCGTTAACGAGCCCGCGTTGTGTGCATGATTATAATGAAGTGTTTTTATGTATTTTCGTGGACAGTTATTATTTAAGATTTGTTGAGAAGCTACGCTAATTCCAGATGCGTAGAACGCTGACATCTCAGTGGCATTGCTGTTTTAAAAATGGTTTAAACCACAACAGGAGATAAACAACAACCACAGCAGTAATTGCAAGAACAACAAGCGAGAGATCATTGACACGATTTGAATAGGGATAGTTTTTTGCAAGTGTTTAGCAGATTTTAAAGGATCCTTTGAAACTAAATTGTTACGGGGAGAAGAGAATGTTTTTAAGAACTAATTATGTGTATATATATATATATATATATATATATATATATATATATATATATATATATGTGTGTGTGTGTGTGTGTGTGTGTGTGTGTGTTTGTGTGTGTGTGTTTGTGGTTAAATAAACCGTCATCTGCGAGTATATAGGCTTTATTATGAAAAAAAGTACTTTAAACGTACAATTGAATATAAGAAATTAATTAATTCCTAAATCGTACGTGTATCATTTAAGATTATGATAAATAACCACTTAATTAATCCCTACCCCCTCCCTCCCACCCCAACCCCCTCCCAACAAAATGCGGAAACAGACACTATACATCCCAAGATATATATATATATATATATATATATATATATATATATATATATATATATATATATATATATATATATATATATATATATATTATATATATATATATATATATATATATATATATATATATATATATATATATATAGCTTATCTCCTTAGCCCACTCTATTTGTATCCCAAGTCTTATACATCACAGCCCTTTATAAACCTCCTTTATAGAGGCCATTAGCTCCTTCGCAAAGGCCAGTAATTACGGATACTCTGTTCCCTTTGACGGATTCAAACGGATTACCGCGTCTTTCATCCGGGTTTTATTTCGGGTTGTTCCGCAATTAGTGACATTCGTCTTGGGTCAGTTGGCCGTTTTGGGTTTGACTTCATTGTTGGGAATAGTTTGTTGTTTATTGGTTAAGTCGGGATTGGCACAGGGTTCTTTGTCGTCATGCTCTGTGTATGCTTCATTGTGTTTCTTATGTTGTAGTTTCGTGATTTTTATACAAATGGTTTACGCTGTGTTTTTATAAGACTGCTTTCTCCAGACCACATATATGCTTACGTACGTACATGCATAAATACATTTATACACAGACATATACATATATATAAAATACACATATATATATGTGCGTATATGTATATATACTGTGTATGTGTTTTAGATGTTCTTTATGTATATATAAACAATTTAGATATGTACATATATATATATATATATATATATATATATATATTGGCATATTTATATGTATACTATATATGTATATATATATATATATATATATATATATATATATATATATATATATATATATATATATATATATATATATATATATATATATATATTCACATGTGCGTCTTTTATGAATTAAGAAATAAGTGTATGAATACATTCACTCTTAATATTAACATAAATACACATGCGCATAAGGTGAAGAGTGTATGATCGCGATTCCTGAGGATGCGGGATCGAGACCACAAACTCCTGAAGGAGAATATCCTTTTTCGTATAATTTCCTTGGAGAATATTAGCTTCTCGGGAAAGTTAAGGAAAGGAAGAAGTTACGACCTCCGCGAGCCAAATTTAAACATATGTTTTTTTGAGATCTCCTATCTTGAGTGGTATGGAATTTCTTCGCACACACAGACACAAACGCATGTATACACACATATGTACACACATATACGTGTGTATATATATATATATATATATATATATATATATATATATATATATATATATATATATATATATTTATTTACTAACAGGACCTCATTCAAACTGGATGGTATCTAGTCCAGTTTGAATGAGGTCCATAAGTAATTGCATTAATGCACAGAACAATTGTGTTTGTGATATATATACAGTATATATATATATATATATATATATATATATATATATATATATATATATATGTATATATATATATATATATATATATATATATATATATATATATGTATGTATTGATCGTAGCGTCTTGATGTAGGTGCTGTAATGGCTCATTTGCTAGGGCTGCATCTCTCAAGGCCTACCGCCAACCAGTCAACCCAGTGTCAAATGGGAAACACCTGCTGCGTAGAATCGAAAAAGTGTGTACGGCGTAAAACAAATATACGATAACTGTGCATATCAGTTAGACATAAAATATCATATTTTATAGACAACAATAGTTCCTCGTTGGGAGAGTGGGTTCCGTTCTCAGCTAGCACTCTGCTGGCCGCGAGTTCGATTCTCCGACCAGTAAGTGAAGAATAAGAGGAATTTATTTCTGGTGATAGAAATTCATTTCTCACTATAATGAGGTTCGGAT
>NC_089793.1:7150323-7160323 GCF_040412425.1 Macrobrachium rosenbergii | reverse complement strand
AGATCTTAAAAACTACTGAGGCTGAAGGGCTGCAAATTGGTATGCTGATCATCCACCCTGCAATCATCAAACATACCAAGTTGCAGCCCTCTAGCCTCATTAGTTTTCATTTTATTTAAGGTTAAACTTAGCCATAATCGCGTCTGGCAACGCTATAGGACAACCCACCACTGGGCCGTGCCTGACAGCTCCATGGGCCGCTGCTCATACAGAAAGCTCGTTTGCGCCGAAGAAACTTCGGCGCATTTTTTGTTTGTTCCCCTAATTTTCAAAGACGTAAATTCGAATAGTATCTCCTTGGTGCGAAATGATTGATCTAATAGTCTCTTCTAAGGGTATAATGTTCAAAACATAAACGAAACTGATGTCTGAAGTGATCATATCTCTTTTATGAGTTCAAACCTATTTTAATAGATCAAACCTATTCTGAGGGATCAAACCTCTTTTGAAGAGATCAAATCTCTTTCGAAGAGATCAAACTTTTTAAAGAGATCAAACCTATCTTAAGGGATCAAACCTCTTTTGAAGAGATTAAACCTCTTTGAAGAGATAAAATCTCTTTTGAAGAGATCAAACCTCTTTTAAGAGATCAGACCTCTTTTGAAGAGATCTAACCTCTTTTAAGGGATCAAACCTCTTTTGAAGAGATCAAACCTCTTTCAAGGGATCAAACCTCTTTGAAAAGATCAAACCTCTTTTAAGAGATCAAACCTGTTTTGAAGAGATCAAATCCCTTTTGAAGAGACTAAATCTCTTTTAAGGAATCAAACCCCTTATAAGGGATCAAACCTCTTTTAAGCAATCAAACTTCTTTTAAGAGATCAAACCTCTTTTAATGAGATCAAACCTCTTTTAACAGAGATGAAACGTGTTTGAAGAGATACTTTAAGAGATCAAACAACTTTTATGAGACATTTTAAGAGATCGAACAACTTTTATGAGATATTTCAAGGGATCAAACCTCTTTTGAAGAGATCAAAACCTCTTTAGACGGATCAAATCCCTTTTCATCTGATCCGACTCAAAGCAAAAAGTGAGCTCGGAAGCAGGTGCAGAATTGTTAACTAGTTGCAAGTGCAGTTGCTTCAACTTTTGAATTTAAGCCACTTGAGTCCACTGCTACTTCTCCTTCCTCAAGTGATTACGCTTTAACTTGACTTAGGCAATACTTAGGCAATACTTCTTCGGGTGATTAAACCTTACTTTTAAGTTGCCCAATAGTACTTGAAGTGATTAATTAAGCCTCAGCTCGATCTCGTCGGGTCGTGACGCCGAAGAAACTTCGAAAGAGCAGTCACGGATTAACCCAGCGTCTTTTAATAGGAAAGTAAATGATAGGATGAAGTTGTTTGAAAATCGTCGATTTTATCTTTTCAGTTTCCTAGGAATATAGAACTTAGGCTAAAGGCCAAGTGCTGGGACCAATGAGGTCATTCAGCGCTGAAAAGGAATTTGGGAGTAGAAAGGTTTGAAAGGTGTAACGGGAGGAAAACCTCGCAGGTGCACTATGAAACAAATGTTAGAGAGGTTGGATAGCAAGATGAAAGACAGAGAATATGAATGGAGGTACAGTAAGAGGAATGAAAGGGGTTGCAGCTAATGACCCTTAAGTAATGCCTACAGTGCACCGCGTGAGGTGCACTGACGGCACTAACCCCCTACGGGATTCTAGGTCATTAATTTTCTTTTATTTTTATACTTTCTTTTCTATACTTTTTATCCTAAATTCTCCCAAATACCCGTAAATTGCATCTGTCAGTTCTAAAAGAAAAGTAAAGTATCTTTTCAGTTTTCTAACTTACTTATTTTCTATTCATTTCTATAATTTTCATTTAAATTAGAAACTTGTCTTAAATTCCCGTTATCTATATCTGTCATTTTCTTTAAGATCATTGGTTTTATCTTTTTAATTTCCTATTTATATTTTATACTTTTTAAAATCAAAAATTTTTTAAATTCCCATGAATTTATGATATTGAAATAAGAGGTAACCCTAATTAACTTAATATTTACCTTTGCTTGTGATTATTGATATTCAACCACCAATCATTTTCATGTAACTGTGTGCTATAAAAATCCTCTTTGTCAACCTAGAATATTTCTTAAGGATATTTCACGATATTCCCATTAATCCATTTTACTTATTCGTCAGTCATCAGGGCTACAAATTCCCTACATAATTTAGATATATACGTGTTTTTTTTGGGACGCTAATTAATTGAAACTTAAGCTGTGAATGGGTCAGGCATTGTTTGACGAATCTCTCAATTGGAGTTGCGTTCGATTCTGAATTAAGTTTAGTCAAAGGCTGGACTGCCGATTAGACGCCCCCCGCCCTCCGCAAAACCCCGCTCCCCCAACACTTCATTAAGAGTGGCGAGTCCCTGATGAGAGAGAGAGAGAGAGAGAGAGAGAGAGAGAGACTGATAATCATTGATTAACTTTTTCCTTTTCGAATCGAATGGCATTGCCAATGACTGACTTTTCGTTTGGCGATACAGCTGACAAAATTTCAAATTACTCTCTCTCTCTCTCTCTCTCTCTCTCTCTCTCTCTCTCTCTCTCTCTGGTGAGTCCTTGATAAGAGAGAGAGAGAGAGCTGATAATCATTGATTAACTTTTTCCCTTCCGCATCGAATGGCATTGCCAATGACTGACTTTTCGTTTGGCGATACAACTGGCAAAATTGCTCTCTCTCTCTCTCTCGTGGCTCCGGTGTGTGTTGACATCTCGTTCGCCGAATGACCCCATCAGAGAAATTAGCCGGAGGTATTAACCCAGGCCATCGAGAGACTTTTATTGTTGACCCTTCCGTAATTCAATTGTAATTGATTTCTCTCTCTCTCTCTCTCTCTCTCTCTCTCTCTCTCTCTCTCTCTCTCTCTCGCGCCGCCTCCCTTAAACTGAAAGTCATTCCCCGCAGGATGAAAATGCAGGTGTGGAGAAAAGTGGCACTTATTCTTTCTCGTTTGAAATTGGAAGTGGCAAGTGGTCAGTTGGATTTTCGAGTTGTTTGTTTATTTGTATATGTTACAGGGAATATGTGAAAACAGGGGATTTTCATTAACAACCCAAGGAATTTGAAATAGCACACTGTTTAGTACTAAACGCCGGTGATTGAGTACTAACCCCTGGGGGATCAAATGTCCCTAAGTCCGTTTGATCCCCCCAGGGGACTAGTACTAAACACGATGAAACACGTTTGACCACCCCAGGGGCTAGTACTAAACACGGCAATACAATGTAGATGAATCGCTGTTTCGATGTGTTTAGTACCCTCGGGGATCAAATGTACCTAAGCGAATTGGTAATTTCACAAATTCCTTCGGGATTTCATGAAATCCCTGGATTTCACATATTCCCTGTAACATACGTAAGCTGGCGTTGCAACGAGTATGTCCATTGAACGCCAAGACGGAATAGTTGAACGCCACTGGGTTTCTAGTAAGAAGGGAAATTTGTTTCATAGGAAACGTGGTCAGTTTGTTTTCAATTTTTTTGTTTATTTATTTATGCTGGCGTTTTTCAATTTTTTTATTTAATTATATGAACTGGCGTTGCAACGATTGTATTCACTGACGCCACTGGCTTTCTAATAAAGAGAAGGAAATTTACTTACAAGTTGTTTGATTATATAAACTTACGTCACAACGATTCTATTAATTGGCGTCATTGCTTTTCAACAGAGAACAAGGAAATGACGTTTGGTCTTGAATGACGAAATAGGGGCCCAATCATCTCCGTTTTAAACGAACGAGGTTTATTTTGGTTTTAATGTGAAAAATTCATCCTTTTTAAAACCCCGAGAGTGCGTAGGGATAAAGAAGTTGTGTTTATAAATTATGATATAAGGTCAAATTATCTCCTACTTAAATAAATGAATATTTATTTTTATTTTGATGTGAAATTTATCGTTTTAAGATTTCGTGGAAAAGGAGAGTGGTGCATGTGACAGGTGGTTGGGAAATAGAGGGTCTACCTTTTCCAGACTGAAAAGTACTCGGCTGGTTTTAGATTTAAAAGCCCCCAGCATGGTTTTGAATTTCATGGTCTGAATTCAGGTCTGAAGGGAAAGTAGGCGTGTTTGGCGTTGAATTACGAAAAGAATTACGAAAACAATTAAGATGACTGACAACAGAATTACGAAAATACTTATGATAATTACCTCGTAAGACCTGTGTATGAGCTATATAAGCAATGCATCAGAACTAGCCTTGCAATCTTCTCTACTTTTCCTTTAGATCTTAATTCTTAATCCTTACGCGAAAACAAACCTTGACATATTTCCTTATCAAAGAATAAGGAAATGCGACTCAGTGTCGATGCTTGTTTTTATGTAAGGATTAATAATTAAGATCTAAAGGAAAACCTAAGCAAATTTCAAGGCCACTTCTGATGCATTGTTTATTATACCTCATAAACAGGTCTTCCACGTAGGGGGTTAGTGCCGTCAGTGCACCTCACGGGGTGCACTGTAGGCATTACTAAAGGCTCTTTGCAGCGTGCCTTCGGCCCCTAGCTGCGAACCCTTTCAATCCTTTTACTGTACCTCCATTCATATTCTCTTTCTTCCATCTTGCTATCAGCCCTCTCCTAAGAATTATTTCATTGTGCAACTGCGAGGTTTCCCTCCTGTTACACCTTTCAAACCTACATTATGCCAGTCCTTTGTATATTGGAAACTGAATATGAATATTTCCCTCTCTCTCTCTCTCTCTCTCTCTCTCTCTCTCTCTATCTCTCTCTCTAAATATATATATACAGTATATATACACACACACACACATATAACATACATATATATATATATATATATATATATATATATATATAGAGAGAGAGAGAGAGAGAGAGAGAGAGAGAGAGAGAGAGAGAGAGAAGAGAGAGAGGGAGAGAGAGAGAGAAATCCCAGGTCGTTCCCAAGCTGACACGTTTATTGAAATAACATTGTGCCTCTGTCGACTCATATATAAGCAATAATATAATTGTTTTGGTTGATAGCTAGCCGTGGTTGGTCGCTGTCATCCCTGGCAGCGACCAACCACAGCCACCTAACAACCAAACACATAATTCCCCGCATAGATCAACAGGGGCGCAATATTATATCAATATATACATGGATCCAAATACGTTCCCAGGCGCTTGGGAAGAATCTCTCTCTCTCTCTCTCTCTCTCTCTCTCTCTCTCTCTCTCTCTCTCTCTCGTGTTGGTGACGCTTGTGGTGCTGGAAACTCGCCTGATGAAAGTAAATAGAAATATGTTTACTCCGATGATCAGAAACTTTCAGTTCGTTAGCCGGAACTTTCGGCCGCGTCGCTAAAAGTTAATAACGAGGCGGGCCTTTACCGCAGTGCCTTCATCTGTATTTATATAATATTATCGCTGTTTGTTATTATTATTATTATTATTATTATTATTATTATTATTATTATTATTATTATTATTATTATTATTATTATCAGTATAATAATAATAATCATCATAATAATAATAATAAAAATTTTATTATATAATGATTATTATTATTATTATTATTATTATTATTATTATTATTATTATTATTAATAATTTTGTTTGAAAAGGGGAATCATACAGATTCTCGATAGTTCTCTGTATAGTTTTATTTTAAAATATATTTGTACATTAACATAATTGTGGATTTGTTTTCTCCATTTCAAGGGTCATGGGATTATTATTATTATTATTATTATTATTATTATTATTATTATTATTATTATTATTATTATTATTATTATTATTAGTTTTTTATGTCCCACTCACAAGACCAGGGACATGTAAAGGGAAATTCTCAAAATTATTATTATTATTATTATTATTATTATTATTATTATTATTATTATTATTATTATTATTATTATTATTATCTCGTTTGGTTTATCCAGATATTGCAATCATCAAAATCGAAAAAATGATTGCATGATAACTATTATTTAAAGTCACTGTAAAAATTATATATATATATATATATATATATATATATATATATATATATATATATTATTCTTCATTTCTTTATTGTTGATTTGTGGAACATAGAGCCTTGACCAGAAATAAGCTAGATCTTGGAATGAAAGTGCCTTAATACCAAGAAAACGGGAAGTGGTAGTTGAGATAGAGGTGAGGGGCGCAATGTGTGTGTGTAGCATGGCGACACCTGGCTGGTGAGCCTTTTACGTGTAGTTCATAGGAGGTTGATAGTGAATATACATATATATATATATATATATATATATATATATATATATATATATATAGATATATATATATAGGCTACTGTATACATATATATTTATATATATACACGTATACTGTAAATGTATATTTATATGTATATTTGTGTGTGTGTATACATTAGTGCGTACACGCCCCTACTCCTGCAAATACACGTTCATAAATACGAAGGGGGAGCATTTCACCAAAAGCCTAAACCTACACATCAATGAAATTCCTCAAGCCTCTTGTTGTATCACCAAATACCTCGGTGTCTTCCCCCCCCTCCCTCCTCCCCCCTCTCCTCCGCGTTGTTCCTCTTTTAAAGCGAACAACAACCATCTACCATCGTATTACCCGCCAAGCGGCTCAGCAGCGACTTTGCGCGCTCGCGAACGCGACGGCGAAAACCCCGCAGTTTATTGATCTGCGAAACAAACATGCGGAACAAACAGACGAAACAAACAAACGGAAAAACAAACGAGGAAAAAAAATAGAATTGGATGGGTGCCAATTCTACAGTACCGCAACGGAAGTTCACGTCGTTGGTAATGGCGTAATGCTGTTTCCATGTTGTTTTTCTATGTTGTTTTGGTGTTGTTTCTCTCCCAGGTTTCGTTGTTTTTCGCTTGCACGTTATATTTACTTACGGTGACAAGTATGCGAACATGGTTTTTTTTTTGTTATATGCAACTTTAAATTTCTAATTTTTATCATTTCTATTTCGTGTATGTATATATATATATATATAGATTTATATTATGTATATATATTTATATATATACAGTATATATTGTATATATATACATTTATTTTGTATATACATATATATTTATATTCAGTTATTTATTATCTGTTGTTTTCATTTTATGATTTTCTTTTATTTTTTTCTCCTATGTTATTTTGTTTATTTGTTTCTGTATTTTAATTAAGAAATAGCGGGATGAAAGAGCAACAATAGAGATAAATAAACGTATATATAATAATAATAATAATAATAATAATAATAAACAATTATATAGTAAACATATTTACTATATAATATTTCTATTAACAGATTGCTTTCACAAGATTGTGAATTTTTAGTAATAATAATAATAATAATAATAATAATAATAATAATACCCCTTCAATCAGGGTCTTTAAATCCACTTGTCTTTCAGTACATACTAAATGACTTGACTCTCCCAGGATTATTATCAATGGCGTTATGCTAATATGCCCTGTCATGGCCCCCTTGTTAATGTACGATTATGCTAATGAATTCCTGCCTGCCTTAGTTATGGTAATTCGACGGGGCAAACGGAGTGGCACTGTGCCAGCCACCTTGGTATCAAGTGTGCACTGTCCATTATACAATGTATAGTATATAATTAGTTACTTGGCACCTTGGTATACAATATACAATATAGTATACAGTGTATAGTATACAGTTCCTAGGCACCTTGGTATACAGTACACAGTAAACAATATATTGTATACTGTTACTAGGCGCCTTGTTATATTGTATTCAATATAGTATACATAGTAGACAGTTCCTAGGCACCTTGGAATACAATATGCAGTAAACAATATATTGTATACAGTTACTAGGCACCTTGGTATACAGTATACAGTAGGCAGTATATTGTATACAGTTACTAGGCACCTTGGTATAAAGTACAGTGTAAACAATATATTGTATATAGTTACTAGGCACCTTGGTATAAAGTATAGTGTAAACAATATATTGTATACAGTTACTAGGCACCTTGGTATAAAGTATAGTATAAACAATATATTGTATACAGTTACTAGGCTCTTTGGTATGCAGTATACAGTAAACAGTATATTGTATACAATCACTTGACATTGGTACACAGTATTCAGTTATACAATTACTAGATTTGTTTTGTAACTAGATTACTAATAGTAAGCCTGTGAGGGAAAGAATGCAATATGCAGTATAACGTAACAAGATTTATTATGTAATATACTGTAATACAATTACCAAATCTGTTTTGTAATTAGATTGTTAATACTAATCCTATTATGAAAAGAATGCAATATGCACTATATAATAACAAGATCTATATACCTAATTGGTTTCATGTATAATGTTGCAGCGGGTGAGGAAAAATTACAGTAGATAGTAATTAGGTCGAGGGAGTCATTGCAAAATACAATATACAGTATACAGTTACTAGATTTGTTTTGTAACAAGATTATTAATGCTGAGACCATAAGGGCAAGAATGCAGTATGCAGTGTAAAATAATAAAGTCAATTTTAGTTTTCTTTGAAAGAAAACTATTGCGCCGGCTTTGTCTGTCCGTCCGCACTTTATTCTGTCCGCTCTTTTTTCAATCCGCACTTTTTCTGTCCGCCCTCAGATCTTAAAAACTACTGAGGCTAGAGGGGTGCAAATTGGAATGTTGATCATCCACCCTCCAATCATCAAACATACCAAATTGCAGCCCCCTAGCCTCAGTAGTTTTTATTTTCTTTAAGGTTAAAGTTAGCCATACTCGTACTTCTGGCACCGATGTAGGTTCCAGCAACACAGGCCACCACCGGACCGTGGCTGAGTTTCATGGGCCGCGGCTGAAAGTTTCATATAGTCTTCGGCGCATTTTTTACTTGTTCGTTTTTAAATGTAATGTTCAGCAGATGAGGAGGAAAAGTGTAATCAACAATAAGTAGATTAATAACTCATAGAAGAGGAGGAACAAGCTAAGTATATCTTAGTTTAACCAGACCACTGAGCTGATTAACATCTCTCCTAGGGCTGGCCCGAAGGATTAGATTTATTTTACGTGGCTAAAAACCAACTGGTTACCTAGCAACGGGACCTACGACTTATTGTGGAATCCGAACCACATTAACACGAGAAATTAATTTCTATCACCAGAAATAAATTTCTCTGATTCTTCAGTGGCCGGTCGGAGAATCGGACGCGGGCCCAGCAGAGTGCTAACGGATAACGATACCAACCCTTCCAGTGAGGAACAAAACATTGAAAATTACAAGATTTATTGATCTATGTCTATAAGGAAATGAATGCACTATAAAATAACACGATTTATTTATATATTTTTTTATTTTATGTATAATGATATAACGGATAAGGAAAAAAATAACGTAAATAGTAACTATATTGTTAATGCATCACCGCAGGGGGGTTAGTGCCGTCAGTGCACCTCATGCGGTGCACTGTTGACATTACTTAATGTTCTTTGCAGGGTGCCTTCGGCCCTAGATGCAACCCTTTTCGTTCCTTTCACTGTACCTCCTATCATATTCTCTTTCTTCCATCTTACTTTCCGCCCTCTCCTAACACTTGATTCATAGTGCAACTGCTTTGAGGTTTTCCTCCTGTTACGCCTTTCAGACTTTTCACTGTCAGTTTCCGTTTCAGCGCCGAATGACCTCATAGGTCCCAGTGCTTGGCCTTTGGCCCGAATTCTTTATTCAAGTTCAAGGTTAATGCATGGCCAAGGAAGAAAAAATTACAAAATGCAATATTTATTAATACCTAACCCATGAGAGAAAGAATGCACTATAGAGTAAGATTTATTTTCCTTTTTGATTTTGAATTATTGAATAAGGGGAAAATACAATGATTATTAATGCCTGCTTGATGAGGAAAATAACACAAAATACGATATTTCTTAATTCATAAAAAAATCGAAATGTAATGCTTAGCCAGTGAGAAAAACCAGATTGAAAACTTTATATAGGGGCTGCGAGATATGGTCGTTTTACGCACATCGTCTAAGTGCTTTTACTT
>NC_089793.1:7132823-7145323 GCF_040412425.1 Macrobrachium rosenbergii | reverse complement strand
TAAGTTTTCTGAGATTACTGTGACTTGAAGAGATTCCGGAGACAGTGACCCTTGTAAATTGCAACGCCAGGTGACTTAGAGTCAATCAATCAGTCTGGAAGGGAACATGTAATCATGGAAAAAAATTCTTTGACTGAAATGCCAGGTAACTTACAGTCAGTCAATCAGTCTTGAAAGGAGGTTCTAAGTTCACATTTCTATAAACATCTCTCCTCTACCTCCCCATTCCTCCACTAACCCTCTCCCCATTCTCTCCATCTTCACTAACCTCCTCCCCATTACCCTTAAGCCACACTGTACGCTAAGGAGCGAGCCGACTTGGAACGTGCTTGCGCTCAAGTTAAGGTAATTAACATTGATTCTGGATTCTTAAATGACTTCGTCTCAGCCAGCTGACAATTATTCTGGTCTCCCAGTGGCGCCTTGAACAACTTTTGTCAATGGCTTTAATGATACTGTGAATGAAAGATATTAAGATAATTTATGCATCTTTGGAGAGGGTTGCATTAGAGGTCTTGCTTATTCAATGTGACGTAATTCATGTTGTATTTAAGTTAATTAAGATCGAGTTCATTTAACATTGACTCGAGAAACGCAGGATTATCATGCTGAGGAAGAGAGAGAGAAAGTTCAAAAACCCTCTCTCTCTCTCTCTCTCTCTCTCTCTCTCTCTCTCTCTCTCTCTCTCTCTCATGCTTAATTGGATCTTGATTTTGCTTGTTAATAACTTAAAGTTTATTCTCTCTCTCTCTCTCTCTCATGCTTAGTTAGCTCTTTGATTTTGCCCCTCGTTAATAACTTAAAGTTTATTCTCTCTCTCTCTCTCTCTCTCTCTCTCTCTCTCTCTCTCTCTCATCGCTACAAACTCACTGCCCGTTTAAAAAGAAAATCCACGAAGGAATGTCACAGAAACCTTTCAAGATTCTCTCTCTCTCTCTCTCTCTCTCTCTCTCTCTCTCTCTCAACCAGACATTACATTAAGACTGATTTACATCGCGCAATAAAAAAGCGACTGGAAAGAGGCTGGAGCCTATGGCGGCTAACTATAAATTTGAAACAGTCCTTCCAGTGTCGGAGAAAATAGCTGTAGGAGGCTGTGATACAGCTGTAGTCTGGAATCTCTTGTCTCGCCGCGAACTCCCGCCTCTGATATGGCGCTGTAAATTTTGTCATGTATCAGAGATAATGGTGGGTTGTAGGATGTGGAGTCGTATTCAGAACTGTACATACATACACACACACACACAAACACACACGTGTATGTATGTATATATATATATATATATATATATATATATATATATATATATTAAAATATTTATGCATATATATATGTATCTATGTATATTTATTATATATATGTATATATATATATAAGGATGATTATTAATACTTTTGTACGTGATTATTTATCACACATTATTCAGGTGAAAAATAAGATATTTGGGAACTGATTGTCTCGACTCTTTATTTCCCAAGCCCTTGACGAAGGACTGACAATCGTCAATGGCTTGGAAATAAAGTCGAAAACCGGCAGACGTACACCTGTCTCTTATTTTTCACCTGTGGTAATGTGTATATATATATATATATATATATATATATATATATATATATATATATATATATATATATATATATATAAAAAGTAATTTAGGAGTGGTTGTGTTGTCCACTCCAATTTACGGCTGGGTGACCTAAATCAACTGGATTAACCATCAGGTACATTATGTACTGCTCAAAATAACTAGAAAGCATTTGAGTTATCTCTTCTTTTATTTATTTTTATTCTTAATGAGACCAGATATTTCTCCATCGTGGGCTCTACCTTGGGTCTTTGCAAATCAGGCGAATGATAATTACACTTAATAACTTAATACACACCCTTCTTTACCTTTAGGTTAAATATAGAGCGTTAGGAAATTATCGGTTTATTGATTGATTGACTGATTAATACTCATAAACTTGCGGCGCACAGGAAGGCAGTTTTCACCTTGAAAATTTCTCCTGGCAAACGAAGTCAATTAAAACCTGAGAGAAGTTGGAGAAGTTTTCGAGAACGCTTCACGAAGTTATATTCGTTGCTATGGCAACAACAGCAGGAATAGTTACAGCTATTTACTGCAACGATAGCAGCAGCAAATGGTGCTGATATTACAATAGTAGGAACAATAGTAGTAGTAGAAGAAGTAGGTGCTCTTACTGTTGCTGCAACAATAACAGCAACTGATGTTACTGATACTGCAGCATTAACAGCAGCAGTAAAACAACAACTTTTATCACACACGCTGGATTCAGGCACAATCTATGTGCAGTGAAACTACTGCTATTACTCCTATTACCAATTCATCAACAAAAACTGCAACAACAGCTACTTCTATTACTAATGTTTCAACAACAACAAAAAACAACAGCTGCTATTACGACAACTTTAATAACAACAACAGCGCATTAACATTACTGCTAGCACTGCAACAACAGCCAGGTACTGTTGCGACTGCTTTAACAACAAACAACAACCCATTAACATTATTACTGGTACTGCAACAACAGCCAGCTACTATTACGAGTGCGTCCACAACACACAACAACACGACAACATTACTAATAGTGCTGCAACAACTCCCGCGACCAACAGTACTATAATACCACTACCATTCATCCTACCACTACCGGTTTCTACTATAACTACCACCACCGCCGCTGTTGCTGCTATGAACTGTCATCCTTCATCTCTTATGCAAAGTCGCAACGAGCTCTCCGCATAATCAGATCTACCGCCCTTGCGAGGTAGCAGCTACCAGCAGCTACTAGCAGCTACTAGCAGCAGCGGCTAGCAGCGAGAGGCGGTCGGTAGCAGGCTTCGGCAAAACAGCGCCGAAACTTCTTATGGGGGAAACTCATCTTCTTAAGTATTCATGAAAGTGTCCTCTCTTCTTTCCTCTCCTCACTTTTCTTCTGCTTGACTCTTCTGTCTCTTTTCCTCTAATCTCCTCTCCTTTCTCTTTTCCTCTCCTCTCCTTTCCTCTATTTTCCTCTTCTCTCCTCTCCTTTCTTTTCCTCTCCTCTCCTTTCCTCTCTTCTCCTCTCCTCTCCTTTTTCCTCCTTTCTTTTCCTCTCCTTTCTCCTCCTTTCCTCTCCTCTTCTCTCTTTTCCTCTTCTCTCCTCCTATTTTCTCCCCTCCTGTTCTCTCCTCTCTTTTCTTCTCCTTTTCTCTCCTCTCCTCGTTTTTCTTCTCCTTCTCCTCTCCTTTCCTCTCTTTTCCTCTCCTCTCCTCACTTTTCCTCCATTTTCCTCTCCTCTCGTCTGTATTCCTCTCCTCTCTCTTCCTCTCCTCTCCACTCCTTTCCTCGCTCCCAGAGACCAAATCCCCCCCACCCCCACCCCCACCCCCACCCCCACTTCCTCTCAAGTTTATGATGCGGTATTCATTGCTTGCCTGTTTGTTTTTGTTTGTGACCTTTGTTTTGTTTTGCTGTCGCAGGATATATAAGGTTTAATGGTCTTGTGTACAGTATGTTAGGGCGTGTGATTCTTTTGTTTGTTTGGTTCCTTATCTTTTCTATTTATTTTCCCACAGTTCTTCATGTTTAGTATACTGGATGCCATCTTTCTTGCGTCGCGGCGCGTAATATTTACCCTGGTGACCTGAGAAGTGAATTGTGTATCTGGTAATTAGTCGAAGGTGCTGGGTCGCGGCCAGGGTGGAATAGGGCATTGAGATAGGAAACTCGTTCTAGAAATACTTCACACTATATATATATATATATATATATATATATATATATATATATATATATATATATATATATATATATATATATACATATATATATATATATATATATACACACATATATATGTATATATGTGTATGTATAATTATTGCGTGTATGCGCATATGTATACATATAACCATTCACGCAATAATTATACACATATATATGTATATAGTATATAGTGTGTATATACTACATATGTATATGTATGCATTTGTTTAGTATCCAAACCATCTAACAACACCCACTCTCCTGCAGGAGCCAGATGCCCCCAAGCCTCGAGGGCCAACTGACTGTGGAGAAGACGCCCGCCTACTTCACCACCCCGGAGGTTCCCGCCCGAGTGAAGACGGACCTTCCTGACGTTCGACTCCTACTCGTCGTCAGGGACCCCGTCACCAGGGCCATATCAGACTACGCTCAGGGACTCAGGTAAGTCACGGAAGTGGGAAAGGATAAGGGTCCTTTGCACAGCATAGGATCTTAAATCTTCGTAAAACGTGATCCTTTACCAGTATCGAAGGATATATCTGTGTCTTTGCAAGACCACAACAATGAAGGATCCATAAATTTTTGTAGGATACCTCAACGAAGGACTTTTAGTCTTTGTAGGATACCATGTCCTCAAATCTTTGCAAATTGTCCTTGCACTATGTAGGAATTTTAATCACTAAAACGTGATCCTTTACCGGTATCAAGGATATTTCTGTCTTTGCAAGATTAGGAGCAACGTAGGATCCCTAAATTTTTGTAAGATACCTCAACGAAGGATCTATGAATCTTTGTAGGATACTTTTTTCTCCAGTTTTTCTCAAAGTGATCCAGGATATTTCTGTCTTAAATATACAAATTGAATAAACTGATTATTAGTTCGCTGAAGTTGTTGGCAATATTGGAGAGGAAATGGAAAACTTCAAATTGTTTTCATGAATTTATGGTGTGATATTCTCTCTCTCTCTCTCTCTCTCTCTCTCTCTCTCTCTCTCTCTCTATAAATATATATATATATATATATATATATATATATATATATATATATATATATATATATATATATATATTTATATATATATATATATATATATATATATATATATATATATATATATATATATATATATATATATATATATGAATATACTGTATATATACATTATGCATGGATCTGCATACCAACCGTCTTCTCCCAGTCATAAATAAACAAATCCTGCCTCTCTCTTTCTCCTCTCCTCAGCAAACACGGCTTCCGGAAGTCCTTCGAGGAACTGGCCTTCGTCAACGTCACGACGGGCCTGGTCAACTCGAACTGGGGTCCAATCAACGGGGGTCTCTACGCCAAGCACCTGAAGCGGTGGTACGAGTACTTCCCTCGTTCCAGCATCCACTTCGTCAGCGGGGAGAACCTCGTCCATGATCCGGCCGCAGAGCTCGCCAAAGTTCAGGTAAATCGCAGTCGCTGAGGTGGTTATTTTTCAGTCGCTGAGGTGATAAAAAGTCACTGGGGTGATCAAAAGTAGTTGTGGTGAGAAAAAAAGTCGCTGAGGTAATGAAAAGTCGCTTTGGTGATGAAAAATCGCTGTGGTGATAAAAAAAAAAGTCGCTGAGGTGATAAAAAAAAAAAGGTCGCCGTGGTGATAAAAAAAAAGTAGCTGAGGTGACAAAAAGTCACTGGGGTGATAAAAAGTCGCTGTGGTGATTGGCAGTCGCTTTGGTAATTTGCAGTTGTTGATATAACTGGAAACTAAGTTGCTATGCAGTTGCTGAGATGATATATGCAGTCGCTCTGGAGTAATTTGCAATCGATGAGGTAATTCGCCGCTGCTGAGGTAATTTACAGTCACTGATGTAATCGGCAGTCATTAGCTGATCTTGTGAAGCACAGGTAATTTGCAGGCGTTGATTTCTGTTGATATACCCAAAGTGCGAGTAATTTCCATCTGAATAGCCAGTCAGAAATGGTAATTTCACTGAGCTCTCCAAAGAGCAAATAATTACCAAGTTATTGAGGTTGGCAAAATCTTAGTAATTTCCAGCTGTTAAACTTTTCAAAATGCAGGTAATCCCCAGTCTCCTAGTTTGTCAAAATCCTGGCAACTTCTCAAAATCCTAGTGATTTTCAGCTGTTAAACTTCTCAAAATGCAGGTAATTTCCAGTCTCCCAGTTTGTCAAAATCCTAGCAACTTCTCAAAATCTTACTAATTTCCAGCTATTAAACTTTGTCAAAATACAGGTAGTGTCCAGCTGCTGATCTTGAAAAAGTACAGATAATTTATAGAAGCTGAGCTCTTCAAGGTACCAGCAAAAAAGTAACATAAAGCTTATTATTATTATTATTATTATTATTATTATTATTATTATTATTATTATTATTATTATTATTATTATTATTACTACTACTAAATGCAAAGGTTTTTTTTTTCAAAAACATTCCTCGCTTGAATTGTCTGCTATTTAACTGTAGTACCTTCGCATTTTGTAATCGGTGCCTGAACAGGGTTTTTCATTATTAAATATTTTTATTCTTAGCAATGATTGTTCGCTATGCAAATTTCTCTTTATTTTTATCAATAAGACTTTAAGTATCCGCCCTTTTTACATTTTCCTTCATTTGCTTATCTATCCCTCAAGACTTTATCCAGTAGTTCTCTATTGTCTCTTATCTCTCTGTGTTCAGTGTAGGAAGATTAGAGGATGCACTGATAGTGGACAAAGAGAGAGAGAGAGAGAGAGAGAAGAGGAAGAGGGGGAAATTGATTTTCCAGCTCTTCCCTGTATCCTCTTTCTCCGTAATTCACTTACACTCTCTCTCTCTCTCTCTCTCTCTCTCTCTCTCTCTCTCTCTCTCTCTCTCTCTCTCTCTCTTCAAGCATGTAAATGGGAGAAAAAAATGTAAGAGGAATATAAACATTATAGTTTCTGCCACGCTGCTTCGTTTACAATCGTCCCATTTAACCACTGAATCGTCCCATTTAACCACTGAATATATATATATATATATATATATATATATATATATATTTATATATATATATATATATATATATATATATATATATATATATATATATATATACACATACGTAATAATATATATATATATATATATATATATATATAATATATATATATATATACATATAAAATCGATATATATATATATATATATATATATATATATATATATATATATATATATATAGTCACACACACGTAAAGATCCAAAATCGACCATTGCCAGTCGGCAGATCCAAAACAAAGCGATAAAAATCCCGCAAAATAAAAGCAGAGGGGGCGGGGCGGGGGCGGGTGTGAAGTGAAAGACAAGAAGAAGAAGAAGAAGAGGAGGAGAAGAAGACAACAGAAGAAGAAAGGGAAGAAAGAAAAAATGGTTTAGTGAAAGACCCCTCGGGAGAGGTAAACTGTAGGGACAAGGTCGTTGCGGCTTCCTCGGAATCACCCGCCGGTGGGTGTAATGGTTCCCGGAGAGGGACAATAACCACAAACTTCGCCTCTTCTTCCCCGGCCTGCAGAAGAAGAAGAAGAAGAAGAAGGAGAAGGAGAAGAAGAAGACATCGTTGTTGCTCCCCGCCGAAAGACTTTTTTTTTTTTTTTTTTTTGACAAGTCTGAATGTCTTGTTGTCTGTTTGGTTTTGCTTAGTTTGTGGGTGCGTTTTCTAACTGCTGCCAACGTACGTGTTTGTTCAGCTTGTTTGTGAGTAAGGCTGCGTCACCACTGCAACAAAACATATCATAAACACGTCCGCAGACCGTCGCACACACATCACAAACAGGGTGATTACAAGTCATCGACTTACTGGTAATTCTAACCAAGGCTTCATACGAATGTACAGCATTTGCCAAAAGTTCGTTTTCTACTCAGAGTCGTTGACTTGTTTTCAACATGTTTTGTGATGTGTATGCTACAAGTTTCCGGATGTGTTGATGACTTCTTTGTTCTGGTAGGTACAAACCAAGGTTTTTCAGTGTCAACCGTCGTGTTTGTAAGCACTCAAATTTTGTGACAACGTATTTGTGTTGTGTTTTGTGTATCTTGAGTGTCTAGTCCTACTACTGCTAGGTTTCGTGTTTGTTATGCTTGTTTGTGAGCGTGTTTCTTACCGATGTTTGTATTCGTGTTTGTTTGCGACTATGCTTCTCAGCACTGAAGACTTTCGTGGTTTGCTTCTCTTGTTTGTGAATGCGTTTGTTTCTCAGTAAGAGCAACTTTTGCGCTTGTTCTGCGTGTTTGTGAGGAGGTATATAAGAAGTTCGGTGTTTGTTTTTGTGTGCATGAGAGTACTTGCTTGTTTATGGCGGCAGTTTCAAATGAAAATGTTCGAGAGTGAACTAAAAATAACGCTTTAATAATGCAGCCTGCAGAAATAACGGTATCTGAATGTCAACACTTGTAGAGATATTCTTTAAAAAAATAAAATATAGATTTCGCCTCCTGTACAACTAGCCGAGCCTATTGAAATATCTTTGTATCATCTTGTGAGTGGCACCATACTTATAAACAGACCTCCTATAGAAACATAACCTTACGGGTATCAAAACCAGTAGACTAAAAAAGTATACCTTAGTTTAACCAGACCACTGAGCTGATGATTAATGTTCTTCTAGTGCTGGGCCTGAAGGGATTAGACTTATTTTACGTGGCTAGAACCAATTGGTTACCTAGCAACGGGACCACCACAGCTTATTGTGGAATCCGAACCACATCATACCGAGAAATGAATTTCTATCATCAGAAATAAATTCCTCTAATTCTTCATTGGCCGGCCGGAGAGTCAAACGCGGGCCCAGCAGAGTGCTAGCTGAAAACGATACCCACCCGTCCAATGTGGAACTAGACCTCCCATAGAAACATAACCTTACGGATATCAAACCCAGTAGAAATATTACCTGTTTAATATCCCAAGCTGTAGAAATTATCACCTTATGAACAATGACACCTGTATAAGCATCTTCTATAGAAACATAACTAATGATTATCATCACATTCAGAAATATCTAATAATAATAATAATAATAATAATAATTTATTATTATTATTATTATTATCATTATTATTATTATTATTATTATTGGAGAAACAAACCCACAGTTATTTATGAACTGAAAAGGGGGAATCGAACAGATTCCCGAAAGCTCTCTGTAGAAATTTATTCTCAAACATAATGTACCCATACCTAACTTTGGATTTGTTCTAAATTTCAAAACTCACGCTATTATTATTATTATTATTATTATTATTATTATTATTATTATTATTATTATTATTATTATTATTATTGATGAACATCACTTCCTGAAGAAATGTCATCTCCTACAGAAGTGATATCTCTTGTATAACAACTCTGTGTAAAATTGCATTCCTTTATCTTACTGCAGACATAAACGACGAGGTTTTATATCGCTAAATACAGAAATAGCCCCCGCGTATTATCACAGCCTCTTTAAATAGAACGCAGTAGAGATCCACCCTGTATGAATAATACGCCCTTTGTATTTCCCCCCCTTGCTTACACTTCACACTATTTATAACTTTTAATGAAAAGAAAAATAATATTCTATTCAAACCTGTCGTCAGGAGAGCATTGTCACTTTTGTGTCGCGTCGATAGGAAAAATGAATAAAGACTCCATTCAAATCGACCTCAGTGGGATGTAATCCTCCATTTATATCCTTCAGGCGAAGTGATGCCGTATATGTATCCTATTGTGTATCCTATTAACTCATATTGACTCTAAGCTGTCAGTCACGGGTTCTTTTTGTTGCTGGTTATTGTCGGCGATTCTTTTTTTCAAAAAGGTGTCGAAACTTGACCTATATTGGTTATTTTGGTCCAGTTGTGCTTTTGAAAATGCTTCAGTTTATTCATTCATTCATTTATTTTGTGGTATTTAAGGCTATGATGTTGATGATGATGATTATTATTATTATGATTATGATTGTTATTATTGTTCGGTTGTGCTTTTGAAAATGCTTCAGTTCATTTATTATTTGTTTTTTGTTATGTGGGGCTATTATTATTATTATTTATTATTATTATTATTATTATTATTATTATTATTATTGTTATTATTATTATTATTATTATTATTATTATTATTATTTTGGAAGAAGACCCTCCTTCAGACATTTCCATTCTATTCAACGAAATGCATTATTATTATTATTATTATTATTATTATTATTATTATTATTATTATTATTATTATTAACTGCAGACTAGCAAAATATGATATCAAAAGCAGCGTATTGTAGATTTCAGGATGAATTATATCGACCTTTGTATCTAAACTTCATTTAACTGATAATTTAGATTTCATGACATTTTCTCCATTCCATCGACCTACATTAAGATCTTCTAAGAGTATTTCAGTTGTTCTTAATGAAAATTAATTGATATTCTCTCTATCCTTTGTCATCTCTCTCTCTGTCTCTCTTCTCTCTTGTATCCTTGTCATCTCTCTCTCTCTGTCTCTCTTTGCATGTGTCTTCTTGTTCGCCATCTCTCTCTGCCTCTCTCTGTCTCTCTCTCTCTCTGTCTCTGTCTCTGTCTCTCTCTCTCTCTCTCTCTCTCTTCTTGTATCCTTGTCATCTCTCTCTCTCTGTCTCTCTCTTGCATGTCTGTCTTCTTGTTTCCTTGCCATCTCTCTGCCTCTCTCTGTCTCTCTCTCTCTCTGTCTCTGTCTCTGTCTCTCTCTCTCTCTCTCCTGGCTGTCATCTTCTTGCCTTATTGCCTTCTCCCTCTCTCTCGCTCTGTCTTCCTGTTTTCTCATCGTCTCTCTCTCTCTCTCTCTCTCTCTCCTCTGTTGTACCTTCCTGCTCCCTAGCCACCTCTCTCTCTCTCTCTCTCTCTCTCTCTCTCTCTCTCTCCTGCCTGTCAATCTTCTTGTCTCCCCCATCTGCCCAACGTCCATCTCTCACCGTCACCTTATCTCTCTCTCCCCCGACAGGAATTCCTGGGCCTGCGAAGGGTGATCACGGACAAGCACTTCTTCTTCAACGCGACGAAGGGCTTCCCCTGCCTGGTGAAGCGCGAGAGGAGCGGACGCCCCCACTGCCTGGGCTCGTCCAAAGGGCGCTCCCATCCCTCCGTCTCCGAAGCTACCTCGGAAACCCTCAGGGATTTTTACAGGCCGTTCAATTTCAAGTTTTTCAAGATGGCGGGCCAGAGGTTCCACTGGTAGCTTGCTTTTTGACGTCACCGGGGGAATGGGAGTGGGAGGGGATGCTGGGGAGTGGGAGAGGGTTAGGGGTGGGGTAGGGAGCAGGGAGGGAAAGGGGGAGGGGGTAGGGAGGGAGAGAGAAGAGGTGGGGAAGAAGCAAGGGGATAGGCCACTTCCACTGTTCCCCACCCTAGTGATTTTGGCGTTATGGAATTTTTTTATTACTTTTTTTTAATGACAGGCCGTTTTCCCCGTGTGCTGTTATGATTTAATATTTTTATTTATAATGCATTATTTTTATTACTTCTGAGTTATATGTGCTGATTTTTATAGGTACGTGCGTGCGTGCTTACGGCGGTTACCTATAGACAAAATGCTTGAGTACATACATGTATAATTACGTTGTTTTTATATATATATATATATATATATATATATATATATATATATATATATATAGATAGATAGATAGATGTGAATATTTATATAAATATATATGTATATATATACATATATATATATACAGTGTATATGTATATATATATATATATATATATATATATATATATATATATATATATATATATATATATATATATATATATATATTCATACGTACATATATACTATATGGCTGTGTGTGTGAATGTCACTGCATGTTAAACACATGAACCCACATTATTTCATTGTGTCACGATACAAGAAAAACACCTGAAACGCAAATAACAACAGTTTCGAATCCATTTTCCCATTGCAGGAATGAAAAGTCAAGCCGAAGCAACAGCGGCCCAAAAAACAAAAAAAAATAAACAAAAGCTTTTTTGTGTTCTTTCAAACCGTGCCGGCAAGCGAAAAGACTTTAGAAATAAAAGGGAATGGAAAAGGAAACAAAAGCCAAAGACAGGAAAAAAAAAACGTAGGGAAAACAAAAGTATTTTAGTCTCACGTGAAAAATTGAAGTCTTTTATTTTTAAATTTGTTCGTTTTTTTTTTTTTTTTAAATAAAAGATTATTTTGCATCGTGGATTCTCAAACTTTTTTCCCTATCAACTTTCCCTCGTCTAACTAGATAATCCTACCCATTCCATCCCCCTGCCACACCGAGCCTAGACTAGGCACCCTCCCCCACATTACGTGACCCCCTTTCCTAAACCCCCCCACAACGCGCCCCCCCCAACAACCTTTTGTAAGCGATCCGACATTCGACCCGTAACCCCTTCTACTAAAAATATAGAAAGTTATAAACTAAGAATATTTGGATGTAATCTTTTACTGCAGCAGCATTTGTTAATTAGTTTTCATCCCTTTCACTTCACCTGGAATACTTTTAAAATAATTGTAATTCAAGAGAAGTTTCATACGCTATAGTGCTGCAGTATTGATCATATAAATAAGGTACGTAACCCCCTTTTGTCGTAACTCTGAATATGGAAGTGTTATTAATTAACCTTTACATTTCACCTGGAATACTTTTAAAATAATTGTGATTCAAGAGGAGGTCCATACGCTATAGTGCTGCAGTATCGATAACGCAAATTAGAT
>NC_089793.1:7020323-7127823 GCF_040412425.1 Macrobrachium rosenbergii | reverse complement strand
AGGGGCGGGGCATCTGTGCAAGCTTAGGATGAAATGTCATCATTCGCTCAGTTCTTTCACTAGCAATCATACTCTCTCAGTGGGTCTCCCAACCTGAGAAAGCTGTGCTCTATTGAAGGAACGTGATGTTTGGTGAAATGAAATGGCAGATTTCAGATTCCTTTCAATAATTTCAAGAGAACCTAATGAGTCATTGCTTCTTTAATCCCTTTGAGAGTTTGGCTCCCTCAAATGATTTCCACCTGGTTGCAAATTTATGAATCACGTAAGCTATATCGTTTCTGAACATTCCTTTTCTTTCATCGCTTCAGAGTGGGGAAGTGAATTAAAATGGTAGTTTCTTTTCTTTCCAGGAATGTTAGACCTGTCACTGAAAATGGCTTCGATGATCTTGAATGAAGTTTATGATAAAAATTAGTCTTAAAAAACGTTAATTTATTAAGCGTTCTGTTTTCAACGGGGCAGAATGATGTTAAGCAAAGGACTTTGAAGAATTGCTGAAGAAGATAACATATGATAACACATGATGATGATTAGTGCATTTAGCTTCAATATGCATTTAATTTCATGTTCAGCTGCATTTTTTAAATTCAAGTCATCTAATTTGCATTGAATTTCCTTTTGACATTCATCTTTATGTATAACTATTTAATTTGCATTGAGTTTCATGTTCAGCTACATTTTTTGTATTAAAGTTCTCTAATTTGCATTTAATTTCATTTTTACATTCACCTCTCTTTTTCCATTTCACACATGACCAGTGTCGCCATGTTAAATTCTCTCATTGTTCCCAGAGTGCTGGAGTCAACAATTACCTGCGGTGCCTATTGTTACAACGGGTAATTAGTCTGTGGACTGGACACGTTATTTCGCGTCTTTTGTAAAGGTATATTTAATAGTTTTCCAGTTGGAATATACCCACTGAGTTACTGCTGCGTATTTGGTTGACTGTGCCATTCAAGGACCAATTATTAATTCAAATGACCCCGTAGGGGGATAGTGTCATCAGTGCACCTCATGCGGTGCACTGTAGGAATTACTTAAGGTTCTTGACAGCATTCCTTCGGCCCCTAGCTGCAACCCCTTTCATTCCTTTTACTGTACCAACGTTCATATTCTCTTTCTTCCATCTTACTTTCCACCCTTTCTTAACAGTTGATTCATAGTGCAACTGAGAGGTTTTTCTCTTGTTACACCTTTCAAAACTTTTTTACTGTCAATTTCCGCTTCACCGCTGAATGACCTTCTAGGTCCCAGCGCTTGGCCTCTGGCCTTAATTTTGTATTCTCCAATTCAAATGAAAAAGTGTTGGTCCATGTTAAGTTCGCGTGTTAGGAAATTAAAGACAATTAGAGCAGTATCTAGATGGAATATGTAAAAGAGAAACAAAGATTTTTTTACTTGTAATCCTACGACCAAAATCTATCTTCATGTTAACAAAATTTTGATAAATACTAAGTTTCAGGGAACATACTTGTGTGTTTTATAACCACTTGTTATCATAATGTATTTACATGTGCTTGTTGTATTAGGAAATTAGATAAAACAATAACATACCTTTACGAGTCAACTGGAATATAATGTTGGTTACATAATAGCATTTTAGATGATGGATTTTTAAAAAATTGTTTTAAAAGTCTTTATATGCATTTATTTATCTGTTGCATTTTGCTTTGTAATGTTGATTAGTTCAGTCGGAATTTATTAAACGTTCTAGATTCATAAAATCCATAAAGTCTGTTCAACAAAGACGTGCCAATACGAGGTCTGTGGATAAGAGGTCTGTGAAAATGGACTGGACTTTAGTACCAGGTCTGATATGCATGGAAATCAGGTAACTATTATTACCACCGCTATTACCATGTTATTTTTACAGGAACTACCATTATAACTAGTATACTACCACTGCTATTACGATTTCATTTTTGCAGGAACTACCTCCGTAACTATTACTACCATTACTACTACTATATGATTTTCGTGAATTACAACCATAACTTTCATTATCACAACTATTACTACTACTACTATAACAAAACTATTACTACCACTAACATGACATTATCATTTTTGCAGGAAGTACTCCCATAACTTCCACTGCTAGTACTACTACTACTACTATATAATTTTTACAGGAACTACTTTCATAACTATTAAAACTACCCTCATAACTATTACTACCCCTAGTACTAATATTAAATTTTTACAAGAACTACCCACATTACTATTACTACCACCACTACTGTATATTATTTTTACAGGAACTACCGTCATAACTACCACTACCGCTACTACTACTATTATCATTTTTACAGGAACTACCCACATAACTATTTCTTCCACCACTACTGCTATATCATTTTTACAGAAACTGTCCACATAACTACTGCTACTTTATCATTTTACAGGAACTACTCTTATAACGCTTACCACCACCACTACTAATGTATAATTTTTACAGGAACTGCCCCCACAGCTACTGCTATTACTACTACTACTACTTCTACTATTAATATCATCACATTTCCCTCCCCTACACACAAACACACACCTCTCCTCTCCTCTACATACGAACACACACCTCTCCTCTCCTCTCATTACAAACACACACCTCTCCTCTCCTCTACATACAAACACACACCTCTCCTCTCCTCTACATAAAAACACACACCTCTCCTCTCCTCTGCATACAAACACACACTTCTCCTCTCCTCTCCTCTACATACAAACACACACCTCTCCCCTCCTCTACATACAAACACACACTTAACTTCTGATATAACCATCGTTCCTATCAAGTTACCAAGTCTATTTAACTTGCCAAAATAACTTCCAGTCATTCGTAAACACAGAGGTGTCATGATTTAATCGAAGCACCAGTTAATTAATTCGTTGTCTTTAAAATCCAACAATTAAGGAGGACTATTTTTGCAATTACAAAATCCCTGCTGCTGCCAGGTGGAAAAAAAAAACCTTTCGTTTGGCCGATTGATGTTTCTGAAACGCACAAAGCTGTATCACTTTTTATGTATCGATACGTGGCGTTCTTGGATATATATATATATATATATATATATATATATATATATATATATATATATATATATATATTTATATATTTGTTATATATATATATATATATATATATATATATATATATATATATATATCTAATGTACGTATATATATGATTTATGGTAATGAATAAAATTCATACTTTGCTGGAGTTTCATTTATTTCCTCCAATGTATTTCTCTGCTGTTAGTGACAGTTTAAAGCAAACTCTATGAAAAGAACGTTTTGCAAGTCAGTCCAAACCTTTTTCATTCGTAATGTAAAAAAAAAAGATTAATGGAAGAAACAGAAATGTGTTTCTTTTGGCGAGTAAAGTTTTTATTTAAAAGGAAATTTACAGTATCCTTATGTCTGGCTGCTATTGGTGGCGTTTTTGGTAAAAAGTGACTTTTTGAATTATGACTTAATGGGAAACTGAAAAATTATAAAATGATGTTATAAGGGTTAACTTCTTTAGGCCCATTACTCTAGTAGATGAAATTTCTAAAGATCTCTCACCCAAATCATAATCTACAACTCGGCTACTCTTCAGCGCCTTCGTCAGCAGTTCGTTGCCAACTTTAGCAAGAAACCCACCGCCCTAAAAGGTCATTTACATCTCCTAAGGTAGTAAGTAAGTTAACCCGTGATTATATAAACCCTGACGATGGAAAGACGAAATTCACGAAAGTCTCCATTCACTGGACGTTGGAGGCTCAGTTGACTGAACTGAGTTTGCGCAGACCAGTCTTTTGGAGGTGTTTGGTGAGAGTGGAACGGATGTTGCCCGGGTTCGAGCCCACAGGCCCACACAAGGTGTGTTAATCCCTTTAGCATCTTACCATATATCTTATCATACGTCTGGCCCGCCTTTGGAAAAGGTTACGGGTTGATATTAGGTTATTTTAATCTGAAGTAACTGAGCAAAGGCAATGAAGTGAGTGGGAGTTGGGAAGGGCAATGTTCGTATAAATGCCAAGTTACTCTGAGCGCCCCCAAATCCCCCATGGCCCCCCCCCCTCAAAATTAAGTCGACAAAATATGGAGGAGTGTCTGAAGAGAAAATTACAAAGCTTGAGCTACTGAGTTGAGTTTTGCTGAAGTTTGTATCAGAGGGTAAGTTGATATCAGAAAGTGTGTTTGTAACCAGTAGTTTACGAAGCTTATAACCTTTGTCCTTTCCCTATAGCAGTTTTAAGAAAGGATTTTTCCCTTATTTATTTTCCATTCCTTCAATAGAAATAAAAAGGATTGAAAATAACTGCTGTCAGGATGTCACGGGGGAAGAACATTTTCATTTCGCTATCTGAATTCTTATGCTTTGGCTTTGTTCAGCTTTCAGAAGTAGTGGCTTTAATCTCTCTCTCTCTCTCTCTCTCTCTCTCTCTCTCTCTCTCTCTCTCTACTGAATGAGTCAGCGCAAATCAGAGTTAATGAATCAAATTTTTTGGAGTGTAGAGTAACGATAATAAATTAACGTAATATCAAATCTTTTTGCAGAAACGCCCAGTAAAAGCTATAAAAATTGTGAAAAGAACGACAGTAGTGAAACAATGACAATTCAGAAAGTGGTTATAATACTGATAATACTGTAACAACTAATACTTGAATAATAATAATAATAATAATAATAATAATAATAATAATAATAATAATGATGATAATAATAAACAGATAAAAGTAACTTCACGAACTAAAGACTGTTCCTGAACCCGATTATTCGTAGTCAGAAAGTTAAAACTTTTGGTGCACATTATTCATGAGAGAAATAATGCAAAAATATGAGGGGGGTGGGGAAAGGAGGTGCTGCAGAAAACCTGTGTTCCGCCCTCTCTCTCTCTCTCTCTCTCTCGTTTTTCAGAGGAACCAGTGGTTACCAGTCCCCCGCCCCCTCTCTTTCTCGTTTTTGAGAAGGACCAGCGGTTACCAGTTTTGTTTCTCTCTCTCTCGTTTTTGAGACGGACCAGCGGTTACCAGTTTCGTCTCTCTCTCTCTCTTTCTCTCTCTCTCTCTCTCTCTCTCTCTCGTTTTTCAGAGGAACCAGTGGTTACCAGTCCCCCGCCCCCTCTCTCTCTCGTTTTTGAGAAGGACCAGCGGTTACCAGTTCTCTCTCTCTCTCTCTCTCTCTCTCTCTCTCTCTCTCTCTCTCTCTCTCGTTTTTCAGAGGAACCAGTGGTTACCAGTCCCACCCCCTCTCGTTTTTGAGAAGGACCAGCGGTTACCAGTTTCGTCTCTCTCTCTCTCTCTCTCTCTCCTCTCTCTCACCTCTCTCAGAGGAACCAGTGGTTACCAGTCGCCCGCCCCTCTCTCTCGTTTTTGAGAAGGACCATGGTTACTCTCTCTCTCTCTCTCTCTCTCTCTCTCTCTCTCTCTCTCTCGTTTTTCAGAGGAACCAGTGGTTACCAGTCCCCCGCCCCCTCTCTCTCTCGTTTTTGAGAAGGACCAGCGGTTACCAGTTTCAATCTCTCTCTTCTTCTCTCTCTCTCTCTCTCTCGTTTTTCAGAGAACCAGTGGTTACCAGTCCCCCGCCCCTCTCTCTCTCGTTTTGAGAAGGACAGCGTTACCAGTTTCTCTCTCTCTCTCTCTCTCTCCTCTCTCTCTCTCTCGTTTTTCAGAGGGACCAGCAGTTACCAACTGCATCTCTCTCTCTCTCTCAACAAATTTCTTCTGCAAGAATTCCTGATTCAACACCGGGCTTGCTTAACCAGCTCCAGCACACCCCAGGGGAACTCTGGGCTTAAAACAAAAGCGATAAATTCTGCTGAAATTTTTAAGGTGTTTAAAGCGGAGGATGAGGAGGAGGAGGAGGAGGAGGAGGAGGAAGAGGTTTTACGGGTATAAATATATATATATATATATATATATATATATATATATATATATATATACACACAAATATATATATATATATGTATATACATATACATATACACAAATATATACGTATCCTCACATATACATATAAGAGCGTAAGTGAGGGGTTTATGTATTATACCACGTATACCGTAATGCATATAAAAAAAGTTGTTCTGAAATAACACATATAAATAATGTATTATCATGTATGTGGCAGAAAGTTGATTTCCGCATAGAAAACTTTTCGGCTTTAACATTAGAGAAGTTTCAACTTTACAGTGTGCAGACTAAATTTCGGTCTTTTACTCAGTATGTTTCATTTTATTTTTAAGTCTCTGAAACTGACATTTCAAACCAGTTTCTCGGCTCATTCTGAAAATGAACGAGCGAGTGCAGAATCCGTAGAGGTTTGCAAATCTATGTCCGTAATAATTTTCTGAGCGTATTTTAGGCGACGAAAATGGAACACATGAAAGAGTTGACTAATAGCATTTATTTTTCGATGTAGCAACGCTTTACATTTTTGCAAAATGTACATACATATAAAATATATATACATATATACATACATATATATACGTGTGTGTCCGAGTGCATTAGCCATGTGGTCTAACAGTTAGGATGCTAATTTCGGGAAGGAGGGGCCCAGGGGTCGCATCTCGGGTCTCTCTCTCTCTCTCTCTCTCTCTCTCTCTCTCTCTCTCTCTCTCTCTCTCTTCGTGTAAAATCAAAGCTAAATCTTGACCTGAAACTCTTGTTTTGATATTCTAGGTTAAGTCGTTTATGTTGGTTTCCACAATAAGCTGTAGGTCCAGTTGCTAAGTAACCAGTTGGTTCTTGACCACGTTAAATAAGTCTAATCCTTCGGGCCAGCCCTAGGAGAGCTGATAATCAGCTCAGTGGTCTGGTTAAACTAAGGTATGCTTAAATTTTTTTTCCCTTAATTTCCAGAGAATATTCCTTGAAATTTCAGAATGTCTACTTTTTTTCTTTCATGCAAGTTATCATTTATCGCGATATTATTAAAGTGCAAAGTCAAGCAGTTTGAGTGAATCAAAATACTATCATACCCGTTATTTAAACAAAAATACCTATATTTAATCTTTGAGTGTAAAAGTTGCTAGTCATGTCAAGTTCAAAATCGTTTGGACCTGTGTAAGGTTAGGTTATGTTAGGTCCGGTTAAGGTAAGTTAGGGACAAAAAAAAAAAAAAAAAAACTTGGTGCCGACATAACCAGAATCCAAAAGAGACGAAGCGGAAGTTGAAAAGGTCCTCTCATACCATCGCAGCAATGTCCTTTCTCTAACTTTCTCCTCTTCCAGTTTTAAAACTTTCTCTTGCCTCTCCGATCAAATTGTACCTATGGAATTCTTACGTCACACCTTTTCCAAGTCCGTTCTGAAGTGATAGCTTTGAAGAGCAGTATCGGGGGAAACCTTGACAAACGTCTGTGTATTTGTGTGTTAGGAGTGGTTAATGAGCTATACCGGTGAACTTTTGCATGAACAAACTGTTATTGATTCATGTACCCGGGCCATGTTCACGTCCCGAAATTTTCTCAGCGTGGGAAGCACTGGAACTTAACGATTTAGAATATTTGTCAACGCTTGGTTGTTAACTCTTGGCTATGTGTTCTCTCTCTCTCTCTCTCTCTCTCTCTCTCTCTCTCTCTCCCCAGCACTTACGAAACATGCAATCCAGTACAACCTGAAGTCCAAGTGCTATTGGTAGGATCGGTACTGCTGTTGCTTTAGTTTAAGCTGCCCTTATGCCAGCACGGGCTTTTGTTCTTAAGATGTCACCAATATCATCACTTCAAATAATACACACACACATACACACAAACATACATACTTATATATATATATATATATATATATATATATATATATATATATATATATATATAAGTCTGAGACTAATCTCGATTGTCATTCGTCATCGGTGGAATATGAACTGGACCAAAACTGAGTAAAACATGAACACCTTATTTTACAGCAGAACTAGTTGTTAGCCAATTTCTGTCTACAGCTGACTTAATAAAACGTTCCATGTAATAATTAAAACATAATATAATATAAGCAGTATTTATTATATGCAAGTAAGCCCACATAGTATTATAATTAGGAATGAGAATGTTACTAGGGCATCAGTGACCAGTTAGTAATAAATTCCCGGTGACCAGTGGCAACTATACCGCGCCAGTAACCAGTTACCACCAAACACTTGTGCTCGGATATCAGTGACCAGTAACACTTAACACTCACTCTCGAATATAAGTGACAGGTGACACTTAACACCTCCTCTCGGATTATAAGTGACCAGTGGCACTTAACACCCCTTCTCGGATATAAGTGACCAGTAGCATTAACACCTCTGCTCCGACCCCAGTGAAAAGTTACACCAGACACTTAAGTATACTCCCGTCAGAGCATTCCCTTCCTTCGTTAAGTACCCGTCGGAGGAATCCTCACACCCTCAAGGTCTTGAGTGCAAGAGAACTCGGCTAATGCGTTTTTCTACCTTGTTCAGTAATGTGTACGCCGTGACGTCACCATAACACGGTAAGACTACATCATTTTTATTAATACCGGATACTTGACCTCCTTTGGCATGTAGGCTCTACAGACCGGTACCAGAACTCACAACAGACATTGGGAGTTAGGTGGGAGCGGGAATGGGTCACAATGAGCCGCGGAATGTAGAAGCAGAGTGTGTATGAGTTACAGTTTTACGAAAAAATGCATCCATTCCAAGCAGCATGTCCAGCATTACGTGAGACTTATTAACATTTCTCGAGGTTCTCTGCGTTTAAAAAGATATAATATATTTTTTTTAACAACCACAGCCTTTTATATAGCATAAAAGGTTTTATTTTTCATATTTATGTGCACAAGCCTGGTACTTGTAGTCACGATCTGCTTGGTTGCATATGCCACACCGATTTTGGTTATTTTGGTCTATTTGAGCAAACTTCCTTACTTTTAGTTAAATTTCTGTAAAAGAAAACTATTGTGCCGGCTTTGTCTGTTCCGTCCGCACTTTTTTCTGTCCGCCCTCAGATCTTAAAAACTACCGAAATTAGAGCGCTGCAAATTGGTATGTTGATCATCCGCCCTCCAGTCATCAAACATACCAAATTGCAGCCCTCTACCCTCAGTAGTTTTTTTCTATTATTTTAAGGTTAAAGTTACCCATGATCGTGCGTCTGGTACCGCTTACAACACAGGCGACCACCTGTGGCTGAAAATTTCGTGGACCGCGGCTGAGAGTCTCGTGGGTCGTGGCTGAGAGTTTCATACTGAATTATACGCTGTACAGAAAACCCGATTGCGCTGAAGAAACTTCGGCGTATTTCTTACTTTTTATTTTGTTCTCCAGAGTTCCCAAATTTTTATATTGTTACTTTTTAACATTTTAACAGTATTCCTTTTTGTATGTGAACTTCCGTTGCACATGGAATCATTTATATTTGTCCCTTTTATTTGTTAGTGCTTAAGGTAAAAGTTCGTTTCCGGTCCGAACTCCAGTTCCACATTAGGGCTAGGCCTAGTACTAACTACTAAACACGGCGAAACAGTGATTCTCCTACACTGTTTCGCCGTGTTTAATCTAACCCTCGAAAGGATCAAATGTATTTCATGCGTGTTTTAGTACTAGCCCTTGGGGGATCAAATGTCCCTAAGTGGATTTCGCAAAACTGAAACTTAGACAAAAGCCTCAATTATTTACATATATTTCATTTTTTTTATTGTGATAAATATTAATTTGCCCGAATTATGTATATAGGATATTTTTTTTTCATTTTTTAAATGAAGATTCGAAAGATGTAATAAAAAATCGAGTAGGGAAAACGAACATTATCCGTGCTTAAATCATTCTTTCAACGAAAAAGAACGGCATGACCACTGAAGAAAGATATGAAAAGTTTGAAAGATATAAAAGACAGCATGGAACGAGATTAAGAGGTAGAATGAGAGAGAGATGGTTAAAAAAAAAAGACAGTTGGGTATATTTCCAAAAAATAATTTTTAATTCTTCGTAAAATACGTAGCTTAGCAATTTCTTATTGTAGAATCAAAGGGAATACATCCATTGAAGGAGCTTTCTAAATGGAAATATTGGAGAAAAGGAAAAATAGTGTCTTGATTACAGAAAATGGTAAAATAGGGCCTGGATTAAAGAAAATGGAAAAATAGAGCGTGGATTAAAGAAAATGGTAAAATAGCGCCTTGATTAAAGAAAATGGGAAAATATTGTCTGGGTGTATCATTGCATTAGCAGGCCTGGTCTGAAAGGACTGTAAGTTCTGTAAAAAGTAAAAAAATTCCACTCAACCAGCTGACCAGTAACATTTTTCTAACTGCCGCGATGCGAGTAATGAAAAGACAGACAATTTGCACCATTTTATTATATAATAATACATAAAAATATTCTAGAATATTTAAAACAAGCTCGAAAAACCAGCGTGAGCTTACTGGCCTATCAGACTTGGGGACGTGTATGCGGGCGGTGAGGATTGCAGGATTTCAATATGGCTGACGGAGCCGTGACTTCCCTCCGTCAATCCGCTTGATTAACCTGAACGAATCACCATCTGTAACTGTATCCATGATAGCTGCCGAAGGGATCGGAAGGGTCGCTCGGATAGACGAAGCTGTACTGAGGTTCCTCACCAGACGTCCTGACGGGGGTAGACCGCTTGTCCAGGTGGTGGTGGTATAGGCCGAAGGGCCTGTAGTAAGGGTACCTGTAGTATCCGAAGGGCCTGTTGAAGTACGGATGCAGATGAGACATGTAGCTGTAGGCGTAGCTGGGATCAGCCTCTGCGGACCTCTTCCCGATACCGTGCACCTGTGGGAAGATGTAGGAGGTAGCGCCCCCGGGGTGGACCGCTACGCCCTTGCCGTCTTCCCTGCTGGGGTGGTTGCGGTAGTGCTGGTAGTGGTATGGATAGTGGTAGTACGGATGGTACCTGTGGGGGTGGTAGTAGTAAGGGAACTCTCCCGGCACGAAGGGCTTGGGCAACTCCCTCAGGATGGATGGTCTCAGGGTCTCTGGCGTTGCTACGCTCGCTGGCTCTGACTCCTGGACCATGTTGTCTTGTCCCAGGGACGACGCCACCGCCAGCGCCATCACGATGACAACCTGTTGGAGAAGGGAGAATGCTTTACAACTCTCTCTCTCTCTCTCTCTCTCTCTCTCTCTCTCTCTCTCTCTCTCTCTCTCTCTCTGGATACCCAAGAGGCCATCACAGCTGAAAACTGCATAGAACACTAAGGACCACTACAAAGATGCACATTTGAGTATTCAGGGTTACTACACTCACACCCCTCCGCAAACCGGGTATGTCCACACTACATTAAACATGTCGTCAACTCATGTTGGCAAATTATCACATGCAAGTCACAAACAGGTTGAGAACAAGTCAACGACCGTAAAGTGGAAAACGAATTTGTTTGGCCAATGCTAGATAATCGCATGAAGGGGGATGGTTAGGACTACCAAAAAGGTGGTAACTTGTATTAAACCTGTTTGTGGCTTGTGTGCGATAAGTTACCGACGTGTGTCTATGATATGTTTTAGTTTAGGATGAACGTGCCCTTAGACGTCAGAACGGGCTAAGACAATGAATACTGACCTTACTATGGATCTCATTGGCTTTTAACCCCACCGACTATGACAACGATTTATATATAATGCCACCTGCATTAATAAGTAGATGTATTATAAATACAACTATTTATTAATGCAGATGACATTAGGACGGTCATCCCAGTGTCCTTATACAGCCTAGGGCCGAAAAAACGAACTGATACGGGAAAGGAATAATTATTGAAGCTAAGCATTGAGAAATGTACGCATCTACTTTTATTGAAAGACATCACGACAGAATGAATCGAGAGAAAAGACAACTAACACGTAATAAATAGCCCTTTTACTGTACCTTCTTTCATATTCTCTTCTTCATCTTACTCTCCACCCTCTCCTAACAATTGATCCATAGTGCAACTGCTTTGAGATTTTCCTCCTGGTTTACGGTTGAAACTTTTTACTGTCAGCTTCCGTTTCACTGCTGAATGACCTCATAGGTCCCAGTGCTTGGCCTAAATTCTATATTCAATTCAGTTCAATTCTACATTCAACTCATAATAAGTAACTCAATTACGGCTGGGCAATGACGTCATACCGATTACTGGACTAGTTACAGCTTTTTATGTATACTAGGCACCACTTTTAAACACAAATAAAAATTATATTTTGTTTAAGCCTAGCTGTATTCATATCGAGGTCATGAAATTTTGTGACATTTAGTTTGATAAAAAATCAACTGGAAAAACTGTTTTCGATTTAAGTTCTCGAACGGGAGTGGCTTTTTTTTTTTTCTTCAAGAATCGTGATTGTCATTCCTTAAAAATTGGAATGAAAACGTAACCCGTTTTTCATTCTGCTTAAACACTCGTACTAAAAAACATGAATTATCTTTTACTCTGACCAAATGTACCAGCAACGAATTTTTTTCATGGCAAGAATATTTGAAGGCACAGATACTCTCGCTGCATTGGTTAATTAAAATGATGCATTAATCACGTGAAATAATTCTTTGGTTTGACGAACGAAGTCACCAACGAGAAGAGACGTTAGTTTTTATCCGAGTTGCCTCGTTTCAATGTAACTTATTATTTTATTGCAACTGCAACATTTTCATACTATTCATGTACCAACGCAAAGCTTTTATATTGCATTTGCATATATGGCCCATGTAGCAACATAGGGCCTGTGTTTACGGAAAGTGATATTCTTTTGTTAAGGGAAACAGGTCTTCTGAAAATGACCTTGGATGTACAAAGACAAACATTATTACGAAAATTCAGCACAATTAAAAATCGCACATCCGATTAAATGGACTGTAGAAATACCATATTGGAATAATTCATCCTCCAATAAAACAGCAATTGACTCTAAAGAACGGTAATTAGGTGAAATGATAATGACTTAATCAAAAGGCGAATAAGATAGTCAATCGAGTTCACCCTTAAATCCAAGATTCTAAAAATGCTGCGAAATTTTCGGCGCAAGTCGTGTAAAGCAATTTAGTTTTCAGTGAATGAATTTCCAATCGGCTTTCACTTTTACCTTAGTTCTTCAGTCTCCGAAATATATATGAATTAATCAGTTACGAACGAAGGAACGTAGATTTGATCATTTATTTCTCAATCAACGGATATGTTAAGCAATTTAGTTTTCAGTGAATGAATTTCCAATCAGCTTTCACTTTTACCTTAGTTCTTCAGTCTTCGAAATGTCTATGGCTTAATCAGTTATGAACGAAGTAACGTAGATCTGATCATTTATTTCTCAATCAATGGATTTGCAGTTAGCTGTCACTTTTACCTTAGTTTTTCAGTCTCCGAAATATGTATGAATTAATCAGTTATGAACGAAAGAACGAGGATCTGATCATTTATTTCTGAGTCAGTGGATTTGCAATTAGCTGTCACTTTTACCTTAGTTTTTCAGTCTTCGAAATATACATGAATTAATCAGTTATGAACGAAGGAACGAAGATCTGATCTCACCTTAAACACCATGGTTGTTCCTCACCGGGTATAGCTGTTGCTCACTCGTAAGACTCTGCAGAAGTCACTGGTCCTGGCTGGTACTTTCGGAGGAATATATACCGCTTTTGCGACCTTCGTTCGGGACCCTCTCTCCCAAAAATGTTCATGTTTTACAGACGGGACAATTAAGTGTTTTATGCTCTCTCGCGAATTTGCGAGAGGGGTGGGCAAAAAGGTAAAAGAGAGAGTTAGCGACTTTGTGTAGGGTTGCGACACGCAGGGGCGAGTTCCCCCTTCACCCGTTTCCTTCCCCTACCCCTTTTCCCTCCCCCATTCTCCACCCCTTCTTGTATTCCCCTATTCCTCCTCCTCGCCTGTTTCATTCCCCTACCCCTTTTCCCTCCCCTATTCCTCACCCCTTCTTTTGTTTCCCTATTCCTCTTCACTTGTTTCCTTCCCCTACCCTTTTTCCCTCCCCTATTCCCCTGCCTCTCTTGTGTTTCCCTATTCCTCTTCTTCACCTGTTCCTTCACCCCCACCCCTTCCCTCCCCTTTTCCTGACCCACCCCCTCCCCTGCGTTCCCTTCATTCCCTTCTTCGCCTGTTCCTTTACCCCTACCTCCTCACCCTTCCCCTCTCCTCACCCCCACTCCCACCCCTCCCCCTCACCCTCTCTTCTGCTCCCCTCTCGACATAATTTATTCCCATTATGTGAGGACACAGTTTGTTGACATGTGGGAATAGACGTTACCCCGCAAGGCGTGGTTTTGGTGCGGTTTTGTTTTCTTGTCAAGCCATCGCGTCGTCTACCTAACTAACTACTCCGAAAGAGCTGGAACCTTAAATTTCATCCTTGAGGTACGCTTTAATCTTATAATAATTTCAGTCTTCGTAAAGTTTGCTCAAGAATGCTTTCGAAAGCACTTTGTTAAAAAGCGTAAGGTCGAAATTTTTCCCGTGAAGTTTGGGAAGAAATGTCGCACGTCTTTTGTTTGTTCACACATGAATCTATTCACGCTTTTAGTTAAAAATGTGTGCTTGCTTGTTATACGCATGGATGCATGGGTGCATACACACACACACACACACACACACTCACACAACAAAGACGGACGCGCTCTGCATGCAAGAAAATTCTATTGTATAGACTGAATAAATCATATTGCAAAATTCCACAAACATTTTACCTGAACTGCATACGTTTAGTTTCACTTCAGAGGTAATTTATTTGATACATTTGTTTACTGTGCATATCTTATGAGTTACATTTGATGCCAAGGTTCAAACAGAATTTTAATTGAATGTTTTATAAGAGGATATATTAAAATTTTAATCAGATCAAGAATTGATTTGGACAGGCAAAGGCAAAAGGCAGTAAATAATGATGGAGCAAAGAGAGCAGTAAATAATGATGGAGAGAGAGAGAGAGAGAGTAAAATAAGGGAAAAGAGTGAAGATAGACAGATAGGTGGATAGAGAGAGATAGAAATTGCAAAAATGAGAGAGAGAGAGAGAGAGAGAGAGAGAGAGAGAGAGAGAGCAAAATTACAGATAGAGTGAGAGACAGATAATGAGAGAGGAAAATAAAAGAACAAAAAAAGTGCAGAGAGAGAGAGAGAGAGAGAGAGATTCAATTCAATCAGATTGCGTCCTCCTCTTGAATCTTTATAAAATGATATTGGCCAAGCTTAAATTAGGTGCGCTAATAATTCATCACTGCCTACCGTACGGCCTTGAAATTCTTGATAATTTCCTTCTTTCTGAATGATGAAATAGCCCGCTAAAGTGAACGTTATTAGGTCTCTCTCTCGGCTGTGATCCTAAGAAAAAATATTATTATTATTATTATTATTATTATTATTATTATTATTATTATTATTATTATTATTCTCCAGGTTAAATCTTGAATGTAAAGTCTCTTCATATAGGCTCATTATTATTATTATTATTATTATTATTATTATTATTATTATTATTATTATTATTATTATTATTATTATTATTATTATTATTTCGCTGGACTTTCCCCATATTAAATATTAGGAACAAGCTCGGCTGGCAAGCTCCCATAGTCAATGCATATAAATAAAATAAAAACAAAGAATTCGAATAGAAATACGGTGAATTTCAAGCAAACACGGACATCCACCAGTCAAACAAAGCTATGCATTCATACAAACAAAGCTATGCATTCATACAAGCAAAGCTATGCATACATGCAAGCAAAACTATGCATACAAGAAACGTTAGGTTAGGATATAAATATACGTTGGTATTCGGTCTTATTAAAACACGTTGCCCCTTTCACCAGATAGCTATGGTTTGTTGCAGGTTTCAACAACCTTTATTTTATTTTTCTTTATCCTGTGTTTTGCCTTACTTCTATATCCGGGCATCTGGCTAACACAAATGGGTATGACCTCGAATGGAAGAGTTGTGGCCAAGTATCTTCAGAGTGAGGTAAGTCGGAGGAGACTAATAAACGTAAAGCTTACACAGCTTCAGCTAAGTTTCGTAAGCTTATGTTGAAGCCTTGGCAGCTTTAAGAGTCTTCTGCTCAGCTTAATGAGGGTCGTTTGAGCTTGATGAAATCTTCTTCTTACGAGTTTTAATTTCTTCCAGTATTTCCAGATTGAGTTATCTTGAACAGAAGACACAGAGCACGCTCGCATATATATACATATATATATATATATATATACATATATATATATATATATATATATATATATATATATATATATATATATATATACATACACATATCTATCTATCATCTATCTATCTATCTATATATATATATATATATATATATATATATATATATATATATATATACACACACACACAACATTACAGGCATCTTTACCCCGTATTCATCAGCACGCAATTGACATGCATAGCAAATATCAGCATGACCACCCCCACTCCCTCCCCTCCCTCCCCAAAGGTAAGCAGAAGCTTCAAGTGACAGCCCTTTCCCCTCGAATGAAAGTAATATATATAAAATTAATCCATCAGAGACAATTCCTTCCCAGCTCCCGTCCAACTTGGAAAACCTGAAATAATGAACATTTCCTTTTTCCATTTCCTTTCAAAGGCGTTTTTATGGTCGCGTGAAAATTTGGGGTTCATAATTACCTGGGCGTATCTCGTGGCCTGCAGCAAGTAAGAGAGAGAGAGAGAGAGAGAGAGAGAGAGAGAGAGAGAGAGAGAGAGAGGAGAGAGAGAGAGGAAAATTCGGATGAATTTGTTCGTGGAGATTCTAGGTTGGGCAATGATCGTTTCATTTTTGTGGTTATTGCTATTTATTCTGCTGATATTTTAAACAGTATTAGGAAAGGAATGAAAGTAATAATTTATTTTATGATTATTATTTGGAGAAGAGAGAGAGAGAGAAAGAGAGAGAGAGAGAGAGAGAAAGAAGAGAGGAGATAGTGAAAAAATTCTGAGTCCTATAACGAAATTAAATGATAAGAGTTGTTTTGCAAAAATAAAGGAAAAGGCAGAGAGAGAGAGAGAGGAGAGAGAGAGAGAGAGATCGAAAAAAATTCTAAACCTATAACGAATTAAATGATATGAGCTGTGCCCAGCAAAAATAAAAGAGAGAGAGAGAGAGAGAGAGAGAGAGAGAGAGAGAGAGAGAGAGAGAGAGAGAGAAATTCAGCTCTATAACGAATTAATTAGAGTTGTACTTACAAAATAAAAGAAGAGAGAAAATAAAGAGAGAGAGAGAGAGAGAGAAATATTCTGAGCCCTATAACGAGATTAAATGATAAGAGTTGTACCCAGCAAAAATAAAAGAAGAGAGAGAGAGAGAGAGAGATCAGAAAAGATCGAAAAAATTCTAAACCCTATAACAAATTAAATGATATGAGCTGTGCCCAGCAAAAAAAAAAAGAAAAAATAAAAGAGAAAGAGAGAGAGAGAGAGAGAGAGAAGAAATTCTGACTCTATAACAGAATTAATTAGGAGTTGTACCCAGCAAAATAAAAGAAAAGAAGAGAGATCGAAAAAAATTCTGAGTCCTATAGCGAATTAAATGATAAGAGCTGTACCCAGCAAAAAAAAAAAAATAAAAAAATAAAAAAAGAATATCTGAATCGTGTTTTAACACGTTCCATAATACTGGAACCCTCAGCCGAATCCATTTAATGCTATTTCTAATTACCGAAACGTTGGCGGATAACGGTGCAAATGGCGAAATAAAAAAAAAATAACGTAAAATGAATTGCTTCATTAATGAACTTCCAAAACCGAGTTACGATGGAATATTTCATTTTTTGATTTTCCTCTTCTTTTTTTTTATTAGAGTGTGGACTTTGAAATTTTGTACTCTGTTGTATTACATTTAGGTTTCGGAGTTTGGGTATATGCTCATTATTTTATATATTTTATTTTGTGATTCTTTTCACTGCGTTGGCGTTGATATTTCTAACGAATTGTATTATAAAAATACAAGCACATACGCACACACACGCACTAGTATATAAATGCACACACAGTAAATATATATATATATATATATATATATATATATATATATATATATATACATATATATATGTGTGTTTGTGTGTGTGTGTGTGTATCACTATATTTCAATTCTCCCTTTGGGTACAGCCTTCCTGTTTCTCAGCAAGTTATCAGGGATGGGGTTGCTAGCCACACCCCCTTTTTCTTGACCCCTGCAGATACTGGCACCCATGTACAGTTGGGTGAACTGGTGGGCGGTACACCAGGAGTGATCCTCGGACCTTTCTAATTTTCACTGGGACATTTGGCATATAGTTTAAAAAGCAGGTCATAGTTTTTGTTCTTTTAAGATATTGAAGGGTTAGGTTTTTTAAATCTTTTGCCATGCACATAACCAAGTGTTACCTCATCTTGCAATAAACATTTTATATATATATATATATATATATATATATATATATATATATATATTTTATACATATATATATATATATATATATATATATATATAATAAATATATCTATATATATATATATAGCTTACAAACATATTATTTATTCTTGTATTTTTGGAGTATCTTTAAATCCATACAAAGAATTCTTTATATTCTTGTGTGTGTATATATATATATATATATGTATGTATGTATGTATGTATGTATGTATGTATGTATGTATGTATGTATGTATGTATGTATGTATGTATATATTGCCTATATATAATTTTATTTCTAAATGTCAGTTTCTACTAATATCAAGTCCTGTTTGTTTTTTCAGTGAGAATGCACGCTCCTTGTGAACAATGATAATATAATTTAATAATGGATTACCTTTTGTCATGAAACATCATGCAAGAGTTACAGGAATATGCAAATATGCAAATTACCTCCGAAATGGAACCTGGCTTTTTTTTCTCTCCCGAAAATTAATTCCAGTGAAATATCAGCGAAAATGCAAATTTCTAAGAGCACAGAAAATAGAAGCAAAGGACATTAATCCTTAAAGGTCTTCATTCGAAGGGTGTTTATCCTTTGCAGGAAAGGGAGAGGGATGAGAGATAGAAAGTGATAGAGAGAGTATCCAATCCTTGTGAAGAGAGAGAGAGAGAGAGTATCTTTCCCTTGTCAGGAGAGAGAGAGACAGTCTTTTCCTTGTCAGGAGAGAGAGAGAGAGAGAGAGACATCTTATCCTTATTTAGGAGAGAGAGAGTATCTATCCTTGTCAGGAGAGAGAGAGAGAGAGAGAGAGGAGAGAGAGAGAGAGAGGAAACTTAAGTTGAACTAATGTATAATGGAGACACATCGGGAAAGAAACATGAGTTACAGACCGTGCTGATGATGAATCACCTCCATGTGAACAACCTCTGAATTTAGCGGAATTTCTTGAACTCTGGTGTTGACTGTGGCTTTGTTCATAAGTGGGCAACATATGAACTTGACGGTTTTTGAATTCAGGTGTCGACGGTGTCTTTGTTCATTTGGGAACAACCTCAGTATTCAGGGGAATTTCTTGATCTCTGGTGTTCATATTTGAACAAGTGGTTCTTGAACTTTGGTGTTGTGGCTTTGTTCATATGTGAACAACCTTTGAATTTTGGGGAATTTCTCGAACTTTGGTGTTGACTGTGCTTTGTTTATAATTTTAACGGTTCTTGAACTCTAGTTTTGACTGTGGCTTTGTTCATATTTGAACTGTATGGTTTTCGAATTTTGGTGTAGAATGTGGCTTTGTACATTTGTGAACAACCTCTACATTTAATGATTCCTGAAGTATGGTGTAGAACGTGGCTTTGTTCCTATGTGAACAACCTAAGAATTTAACGGTTCTTGAACTTTGGTGTTGTGGCTTTTTTCATATGTGGACAATCTCTGAATTTAGTGGAATTTTTTGAACTTTGGTTTTGATTGTGGCTTTGTTCATAATTTAAGGTTTTTGAATTCTGGTGTAGAATGTGGCTTTGTTCATCTATGAACAACCTCTGCATTTAACGGTTCTTGTACTGTGGTTTTGACTGTGGCTTTGTTCATAAGTGAATAACTTTTACATTTAGCGGAATTTATTGAACTCTAGTGTGGGATTTGACTTTGTTCATTGGTGATAAAGCTCAGCATTTAGTGGAATTTCTTGAACTATGATGTTGGCTGTGACTTTGTTCATATGTGAATAAACACTGCGTTTAGCAGAATTTCTTGAATTACGCGATATATGTAAAAAAAATCCCTTGCTTTATTTTACGTACGTAGAATGAGTTTTTGCTTTTATTTCATTTATGCTGAGAAAATTTTATAAGGTTTGTGTCCGAGATGGAGGCTTTGCCTTTGCAACGGCGCCCTTCAGTTGCTCGTATGGCGCTATTCTAGTTTTGAACATTTCTTTCATTTATTTTATTTTGTCTGTGTGTCTCCTTAGGTATAAATAAATCCCTTTCTTTTCATTTAGTAATATCTCTTCTGAAGATAAGAATGATTCTTCCTTTATTCCAAATGGAACGCAGCGTCTCATGGCGGGAAAGATTGGAGTCAAGTTGGTTGCGTTTTCTGTAACCTGAATCCGGCCTGGACAACTTACTTGCGAACCCCCTTTTTTTTGACCCGCTGCAGCATCCGTTCCACAAATCCCTTTCGAGGGAAATTTCACCTGAAACAAAGAGATTGTATCTTAGAAATTCAGGTCACGTGACACAGTCAACTGCATTACACAGTGCTGAGGACGCATAAAAAAAATGAAAATAAAAAACGCTCCCAAGAGCAACGTCGCATTACGCGGTTTTGTAGAACGTTCCCACGAATAGGAGGAGGAGTTTTCTACTTGAGGAAAAAAGCCTCCCTACTAGTATGCTGAGGTTGGAGGGAGAGGTAGAGCAGGAGAGGGAGAAGGGGAGGGAAAGATGAGGTACAAGGCGTATCGTGATTTATATTGCTTTGTTTCTTTGTTCCTCTTCGCGACAAAGAGTGGGAGGTTTGGGACAACGCGATCTCTGACCCCTGGAAGTCGGTAGCACACGTTCACTACATAGAGCAACGTATGAGTGAGGATTTTGCAACCTATATATACTGTATAAATGTGTGTGTGTTGTGCGCGCGCATACATAGGCTTCAGTTGTTAAGTGCCAATGAAAAGGAGTAAAGTGTAATCAGGCTTCAGTTATTAAGCGTCAGTTCAAATGAGTAGTGTGTAATCAAGCTTCAGTTGTCAAGTGCCAATTAAATAGAGTAATGTGCAATCAAGCTTCCGTTGTTAAGTGCTAATCGAAATAATTAATGAGTAATATGTAATAGGTCTCCAGTTCTTCAGTGCTAAATGGAAAGTTAGAGAAATGTCAATTTTTTCCCCTAGAAATCAGGTTCTCAAGCATTAAATGCTAAATTAAAAGAGAGGAACACGAGAAATAACGTACAATTTAGTTCCTCTGGAAATCAGGTTCTCGATTGTTAGAGCAAAAGAAGAAGAAGAAAAAAGAAGTAAATGCGTTAAGTGTTCGTCGTCCTTGGACGGGGTGGAGGGAGGGGGGGACGGTTTGTTTACATTTGAACGTTCAGAAGGCATGTAAATTAAATAAGGTGTACGGTTGGCAGTGCTAAGTGTTACTGCTTAGTAGCCTAACCTACTGCGTAATTGTAGTGAGGTTTTTCTAACGTGTTTGGCTGTATTTCTATGAGGGTGAGTTTTGTGTAGTTGTTTTTTAGTGGAAATGTTTGTTTTTATTGCACTGTTCGTTTTTGACAAGTGGGGTGGCTTGGCGTAAACCGCTGCATTTTATTGGCGTAATTAGATCATTGTATCCGTTTCTGAAGGTTCTTGCTGATTGTCCAGAATTCTCTTTTGACAGATGCTGTGGGAAATTGATGTCGCTTCTAAAGTATCGAGAGGAGTTGGGTATGATGGTGAGTTTTTCAACTTTTTCTTAATAAAACCGCAACCTAATCCTCCCTTACCAGGGGTAGGACCCCTGGCAGGGGAGGATGTCCCTTCTGGCATACGGTAAAATTTACCGTATGTCAGAAGGGGGCTTGCGTATAAAAAAAAATTAACGGTAAATTTGAGTCTGTTCTTTAAGTAAGTTTTGCCAAAAAATCAGTAACTGAAGTTTATGAGGTTTTACTTTAATTTTTACTTTGCTGTTGGAGGTATAATGGAGTTCATTTTTACTTTGCTCTTGTTGTTAAAGTTGGATTGAATATTTTCAACCTTAAAGCTTCAGGTTTTGCTGTTTCGAAAGTATAAAAATGTAAATTTAAAATTGAATTTTACTGAAAAGTTGCTATAAACATTGTTCTTGCTTAATTCTTTATCAAAGTATGGTAGCCAGAATATTAACTAAACTTTTGAGTGCGTTTACTGTATAGGTAAAGATCACTGTGAAACGCTTGTAGCAGCTGCCTTATTCTCTTCAAATTTATAATTTTTATGATGTTAAATTATGTTAGTATGGAATTTACGGTGCATCAAGGATTCCAGTCAATTCCTGCTTAAAATAAACTCAAGCAAGTCAAAATTGGAAACTTCTGGTTCTCGCCGTTGTACCCCAAAAATTTGAAAGCAGGTGATTGACATATATTGGTTACTGCTTAACAAAATACCTTGATATTGTTAATTTAAATTACCTGCAATACTGTAATGTTTAGGCATGGGGAGTAAATTATTCTCCAAGAATATTTTTGATACATTAAACTTAAAGGTATTTGAGTTTCGGAATTTTTTTTTCATGAAATTTAGTTTTGAATTTAGCATAAAAAATTCCAACTCAAATTCTGCCGCTTAGTTTCTTTGTGATAATTTTTATGTAATGCCAACAAAAAACAGTGGCCTCCCAATCTATATCGTTAATTTTAACAAGGTAAATTTCAAAGGTTAGTAGTTGGTCATGAACGTTAAGTAAGTCTGGGATGTAATTCTCTGATCTAGGAGAAAAGTTTACAAAGTCAGAATCCTAACTCATCGAAAGTTTTTAAAGAGGTTTATGCTAATACTTCAGTTTACATAGAACGTAGTTTTAAAATAATGTGCTTATATTGAATCTGCCTTTAAAGAAAGGCTGATACGTAAATGAACAGACATATCTTTGTAGAATACATGAGCATGTTTTGTACAGAGGCACGAGTCTGTCTCTCTCTCTCTCTCTCTCTCTCTCTCTCTCTCTCTCTCTTCACGATACCTTGGTAATGGAAAGTGTCTCTCTCTCTCTCTCCCACGATACCTTGGTAATGGAAAGTCTCTCTCTCTCTCTCTCTCTCTCTCTCCATCCACGTTACCTTGCTAATGGAAAGTGTTGGTGATTATTAAACAGCGAGAGAGAGAGAGAGAGAGAGAGAGAGAGAGAGAGATAGAGAGAGAGAGATGGTTAGCAATCGGGAGGCGATTTTCACCGGTGATGGCTATTCTCGTTAACTGATGATTGCTGATAATCACCCAGCCATCAGCGTCCAAAGCTGACGGTTGTAGGCTATTAATGTGTGACATAAAATCAAAAGGTAATGGCTTAAGTGACTCTGACATGGAGGTTTTGTTATTTGTGCCTTTAGAAATGAATACAAGGAAAAGGTCGCATTGTTATGCACTGTTATATTATTGTTAGTAATTTATATCTGTGCTATTTGCACTCTTAGCAGTAAGAGAAATATTTACGTACGTACCTGGAAGCTGTACTTTCACTTATATGGTTTGATGATAGGACGGGTGTTTAAGGTCTGTGCATAATCTTTGCGCCTTTGCTGAGACATTTACAAAATTCAGTTTCAGCCTATGACAAAACCGTAGCTGTTCTTAAAACTAGAAAAGTATATAATGTGTTTGGTTGCAAAAAAATTATGTTTCGCTAAAGACGCATAACGAAAAACGTCAAATGGCTAGACTAAAGAAGAGGAAATTGAAGACTGATTGTAGATGTGTGGCTAATAATTTGTCATCTTGAACGTTCCTGATTCCCCGGCTTGATAACCTATATAATACTTAAATGCTGTACAGTACAAGCAAAGGGAAAATTTGGCCTTGAAAGGTTTCACCTCTGTGGGTGAGTAAAATATCAATCTCCATCTGTGACCCAGAGAAGTTGGGTAACAGCCAGGTACATAATATACAACTTGTGCTAACGGAGCAATATTGAGTTTTAGCAAGTTAACTTTATTTGCCACTTTTGGGATCAAACGCAGATACTTCAGCTGTGGGCGGAACCTGTTGCACTTGATAAATACAGGACGGTAGGCCTATCAGAACCCCCAGGAAGGACAGGGTGATCTTCAGGTCATGGACTTCCGTTCGAGTTTCCCGAGAAATCCTGAACTCGAGAAATTCTAAGAGACTGTAATGGTACCGCGACACCCCTTCCTTAACCACAAGCATCCGGATATGGGGAATGTATGACGTATGGAGCCGTTTGAAAGGCTAATCCCAACCACTACTACTAGTACTACTACTACTACTACTACTGCTATGTAATTGTTACTTAGATCCGCCTCAGGAAATGACTGGTTTCAAATTCATTTTTTCCTGAGTTTTCCTCTCTCTCTGTTCTGTAAACAAGTCTATTTCTCTTCTCGTCTTAATCAAGAAGCTGATTGCTTTTGACGCTTGCTGATTGTCGTTTGTTTTTCCGTAAGTTGTCTTAAGTTATTATTCCGATTGTACGTTTGTAATATAGAAACACTGTTACCGTGTACAGCACGACTCAAGCTGCAGCAGCTCTGTACAAAGGCTGTTTACGCTGCTAATTTTAATGTGCTTCCTCCCTCGGCAATAAATTTCCCAATATACTTCAACTGGCTCTCGTATGGTAGATTTATGTGTGTTCGTTTGTTTGTTTATCGTTATTCCGTTGTCATTTTCATCTGTGTTTAGTTACAATTCTCTTCTGGATATGGCCTTTCTTTTTATAATTGGTCGCTCCATTCTCGTGGAAGCCATCTTAACAAGCAGTGGGACTTTTGGCTAGTTCCTTATATACGCATTCACATTTTACTGAGGAAAATTTTTTCATGTTACCGTACAGGGTTGCCCCGTAGCAGCGTCCCTTCGTCCCCTAGCTGCAATCCCTTTCGTTCCTTTTACTGTACTTCCTTTCATATTCTCTCTCCCATCTTACTTTCCACCCTCTCCTAACAACTGATTCCTAGTGCAACAGCGAGGTTTTCCTCCTGTTACACCTTGCAAACCTTTCAACTATCAACTTCCGTTTCAGCGCTGAATGACCTCATAGGTTCCGGCGCTTGGCCTTTGACCTAAACTCCATATTCCAGTCCATTCCACGTGCACTTGGTAACGTATGACCGAATTAGGAGCGACAAGGGTAGAATGAAAGTGAAAGTTATCTCTCTCTCTCTCTCCGTGTGTGTTCGTGATTACAAAACAGCAAACAGTGAGTAATGATCGTTATCAATCAAGGAACGGTTTTGCAACAGTTGCCGGCAATCCTCATGAACTGATGATTGCTGCCGATAATCCCTGAACTATAAAAATGTCGGAGGCCTCTGGTTGGCGGTTATTAATAGATGTGTAAATCCGAACGTGATTGGTCCAAATTAATTATATTCATTGGACTTTGAGAGAGAGAGAGAGAGAGGCTTAATATATAGAGATATATTGGGGTATATGTATGTATATACATATGTATATAATTTATATACATATGTATATATACTTGTATGTATGTATGTATATACATATATGTATATATTTATTATACATATGTATATATTATATATATACATACGATATATATGTATATATTTATGATTTTTGTCAAGTTATATTAATATAAAATACGTAAAGCAGAATTTTGGATAATGGGGTTTGTTGAGAAAGTAAAGATGCGATTATATTTCAAGCTTTATTTATGAAACAATTTGAAACCAACAAAACATAGAATAAATAAAAGAAAACATTCTGCAATATGAGTATAGAGTCTGTTCACCTTCATGTCCTGTTTGACAAATCCGTCGTAACAGGAACAGAGGAATAATCGCTAGAAGGCTTCATCTTGGTAATCTCTCCAATTTTCTCGGTAATCTCTCCATTTTTCTCTGTAATCTCTCCATTTTTAGCCTCGAACAATGTTACATTATCACCGTCTCTGGAGTCATCTCTCTCTGCGAATGAATCGTATTGATAAAGAACCTCGGGTATATCAACAAACAACTTCAGGTGGCCCAAAACCTCTGGTCCATAGTCAGATGGTCTTTTCCTCAGGTCCAGCACTACTGGTCCATAGCCAGCTGGTCCCTTTTCCTGAAGACCGAGGATCTGGTCCCATACTCCTGGTCCATACCCAACTGATCTCTTTTCCCTGAGACCGAAGACCTTTTCCAGTACCTCTGGTCTGTACTCGACTGTTCGTACCTGGCCCACCATTTCCGGTCCATAGTCGGCTGACCTCTTCCCCCTGAGACCGAAGACCTGGTTGCTGACGTAAGAAGTTCCTCCTCCAGGGTGTTTTGCAATTGCCACGCCCTTCAGAGTTTCCCTGCCATGGTTGGGCAGATGGGGACGATGATGAGGGTAGTAGCTATGATAGTAGTGGTGGGGATGATGGTGAGGATGGTAATGGTGGTACGGTTGGTAATGGTGGTCCGGTTGGTAATGGTGATAACGGTAATGTCTTGGTTGGTAATACTGTGGGCCTGGAACACTTCTGGTAGCTTCTGCAGTTAATGCAACGAGCAGCAATAATACCTGAGGAAAAGAAAGGAGTTGAATTTAAATTATGAGTTTTACTCTTCAATTTGAAATCAGTAAATATGAAAAGGCAACTAGATTTCAAATAGGACAAAGAAAAACAATGACAATAGATTATGAACACAGTCTTAATTCCTTTGTATACATAGTGTATTATATTATATTTAAATCGCAATAATCAACAATATTTGTTTTAGTAGGCAAACAAAAGATTTGATACTTCAACACCTTACTTCTTGCTATTCCACTCTTGTTAATTCTCTGTGAAATTAAAGATCGAAGAGAGAGAGAGAGAGAGAGAGAGAGAGAGAGAGAGAGAGAGAGAGAGAGAGAGAGAGAGGGAAAGCTTACGATGAAGGAATATAAATGATCTTTGTTTATTCTTACTTGTTGGTAGTAGGAGGAATTATGTTTACAGACACCCACCCACACACACACACACATACACACCCTGACAAACACCCACCCACCCACACATACGTTTATGTATGGATGTATGTATGCATGTATGTATGTATTTGTGTAAGAGTGCATGACAACAAAAAACAAGAAAGCAGAACAGAGTAACTTAATTCATCAGCATAAATCAAAAGTCACTTACCAGGAACATCATAGCTTGTGAATTGACAGATTGTTGTTGTGGCTGCTTCTCGAACTCAAGGAGCTCCTCGACTGACGAGGAAGCACGAGGACCACCTCCTTATATACAGGAAGGGGACAGGAAGTCGCCGGAAGTCTGAGGAGCAAAGGAAAAGATGAGCGTCCTGTCAACATCCGCTAAGGGTCCTTCTGAGATCCTGGATTCCTTTGAAGAGACACAGATGACGGAAAGTGGCGTTCCTTCAGTTAACCACAAAATACCCCTGTCTTTCGATGAATGAGGAAAGGTATGTCATTATTACGCTGTTCCTTCTTCAACGGTGGGAGAAACTTATTAATATATTATCTGGTTCCGGTTGCTTTTGATTTACATTTTCATTTAAGCGCATCAATTTATTTGGAAATTCCCTTTCAGCTTTATTAATTTTCAAGATTTTCAACACCTCTATAAGGTTTTGAAGTGATTATATTTAATACAGCTCTATATATGCAATCTGATATTTTACACTCGTTCGTAATTTTAGTCTTTTACATTTTTATGATAGCAGTAATCTGTGTTTAAACATTTTCCAGCATTAATCATTCATTTGCCTTGCCAACGTTCCCAGTGCAACTGCAAAAAAAAAAAATGACAGTAATATAGGTGTATGAACGCCATAATTTCTTTCTTAAGGAAGTGTACGCCCTTGTTTTTCTTACTTTTTATTTTATGTAACTTCCTCCGCCTTAGATGTAACGGCAGTTGTTTTCACATTTTTTGTCTGGTTATTTTTCATTGCATTATAGACGTCTAAAAGGAATTCAGTCTCTTGATAATTATTAGACAATTACTGAATACCAGATTATGTAACATCATCCATATACTGTAGATGCATCTGAATGCTTGCAAGAACTTCATTCCCAGATGGGATAATAATTTCTCTCTCTCTCTCTCTCTCTCTCTCTCTCTCTCTCTCTCTCTCTCTCTCTCTCGTATATACAGCCAAAATACCTTTCAACTTTTATTCTTAAAGGTTTCAGTCAAAAGTTAAGGGTAAACTAAGCATAGGAAATTAGGGTAAAAGATGAGAAATAGTGGCTCAAATTGGTGTAAAAAAAAAAAAAGTATTTACAAACATTCTCCAAGAACCTCAGCGACGTTCCTTTTATACTCTGTGTGAATACAACATCAGAATTGCTTTTGAAAACTTGTTTGCCGAATGAATACCAAATCAAGTTTGTTCTTCCAAAGAACCTGTTTTTTCTTTCGAGTTTTTATTCTTGTCCATTCGGAATTTTTACGAAATTTGCATAAATATTCCTGGTTAAGAAGTTTATATGCATTTTTTAAAACTTTTATTTCCTGTAGTTCATCAGTGCCTTTATTCGTTGTTGTTTTGACTCATTTAGATTTCACGATGATTCCAGATTCTATGACATTGTCCTCCATGTTCATTAGGCGTTCACGCGTGCATATACATACGCATATATACATATATATACAGTATATATATATATATATATATATATATATATAATTGGGTCATATAAAAACAGCATTTACTATGTAGAAATGTGTATATCATATCGTCCCTTTTTCGAAAAAGTGTCGAATATGTATTTGTTCAATATTTTGAGGTAACTGCATCGGCGATGATTTTGTCACTGACTTCTTATTTTAGCAAAGTATCAGATCTGAATCCCTCATCTTTCTGGATGTATGGTAAGATATACGCTTGATACTTTGCTAAAACGAGCAGTCAGTTATAAAATCATCGTCGATGTAGTTACCTCAAAAAACTGAAAAGAAAAAAAATGTTTATTCGGTACTTTGTCACAAAAGGGTCGGTATATGCAGCTTACCGACAAGACTTAAGCACGGGCAAATGCGTTAATATTGGCAAGAGAGAGAGAGAGAGAGAGAGAATAGGGACCCCAGTTATTAGCCCTTACCTCCCAGGTGGTGCAATCTTTGCCAAAACTGTCACGCCACTCTGCAGCCCATAAACAAATCCAGCGCTTTAATCTCGAGGCAACGCACCCAACAGAACGATCAACGTACCATACTAATATAAAGCAACGGCTTTATATTAGTGCTTTATATTTCACTACTATCCAGCTCCGGCGGAACTGGCTAGCTGCTGTATCAGCCAAGAATATGAAGGTGCTTTGGCCTGCAAATCACAAGGTTGACTAAATCGTTTTCATCAGAGGGGCTAAAATATATATATTTCTAGCGTGACAATCTTCCTTCCTCTCTCACCCGCATTTGTTTTTATTGCTCAGTTTTTCTCTTGCTGAAAGGGCCAATAAATAACACTTATCATTCTCTCTCTCTCTCTCTCTCACCCAGATTTTATTTTTGATTTTTATTGTTCAGTTTTTATCGATAATTAATAAGGCCAATGTTGTTGTTCTTTCTCTCCCTCACTCACTCACTCACTCACTCACACCCGATATCAATCTCGACCTGATGATAATTACTTTTTACGGTTATCTAACTGCAAATAATTAGTAGCGATTATTATAGCAAACGAAGCGACATCCCAGTGTTCAGTTGCCATTCTCATTAACTGATGATTGTTGATAATCCCCGAATCATCAGTAACTGATGGATACTGATGGAATATACAGTATAAAATCAAGAGGCAACTGCTCATATGAGAGAGAGAGAGAGAGAGAGAGAGAGAGAGAGAGAGAGAGAGAGAGAGAGAGAGAGAGGTTGTTAGTTAGGATATTTTGTTTACCTGTTTTTCCAGGATTCGTGAAAACCAGTTTCTTTTTTGCTTAAAATGTGAAGCCTAATGACTAAATTGCCTTGCACCATACACAGACGTATTCTGCCCTAAGATGGAAAACTGCAGTATCTGCAAAATTTTCGAAATTGAGACATGCCACCTACTGGGCTCGTGAAACACTAATACACAATATACTACAGTTTCAGAATGATTCTTCAGTGCTTTATTTAGGGGGATCCCATTTGCAGTATCTGCAAAATCAGTAGTAAGGCAAGGGAAAACTGCAATCAACCATTTTCCTGTTTGTATTTTTGCAGTCTTCCATTTTAGAGCGGTATTATATACATGTGATGCGTTATTAATGCGAACAAGTTTAACATGTTTATACTCGGTGTTTTGGTTCATTTTGGTGGTCAAATATTATGCAAAGCCCGATTACAGTAATATGAGGAATATTGACAGAGTTTATCAAGAGTTTAATTTTATTTCGTCATGACACGAATCGTTTTAACATAACAGCAATCCAGATTAGAATTATTGACAGTACATCGTTGTGTTCACATTTAATATTTGAAATTTACATTCCTCTGAGAATTCAGTGAATTCTTTAGTGTGTATTATAAAGGTTTCATTTTGGTATTTCAGCGTCATTGGTATTTACAGTATCTTCTATATGGTCATCATTCTCTAAACATGATTCTAATGCTCGTATTAAAAAAAAAAAAACTTCAGTTATGATCATTTCATCACTCAGTGACTCGCACGGAAACCAGAGCCCCTGGTCCAAAGTACTCTGGTCTCCTTGGGTCACTGTTTCTGGTCCGTAGTCAGCTGACCTACCTCGTAGACCGATGTCTTGGTCTGCCATTTCTGGCCAAAAATATTCTGATCGCCTTTCCCCGAGACCGATAATTTGGTCCTTCATTTCTGGTCCGTGGTCTGCTGGCTTCTTTTCCCCGGGACCGAAGACTTGTTCCATCACCTCTGGTTCATAGGCGGCTGACCTCTTTCCCCTGAGACCGAAGACCTGGTTTGCCATTTCTGGCCAAAAATATTCAGATCGCCTTTCCTCGAGATCGATAATTTGGTCCTTCATTTTTGGTCCTTGGTCAGCTGGCTTCTTTCCTCCGGGACCGAAGACCTGGTCTATCACCTGTGATTCATAGTCGGCTGATCTCCTTCCCCTGAGACCGAAGACCTGATTGCTGACGTAAGAGTTCCTCCCCCAGGGTGTTTGGCAATTGCCTTGCCCTTCAGAGGCCATTTGACATGGCTTGGAAGATGGGGACGATGAAGATGATGATAGTAATGATGATAGTAGTTGTTGGGATGATGATAATGATGATAGTATTTGTAAGGGTGGTAATGGTGGTAACGGTGATAGGTTTTTGGATGGTAATAACGCGGACCTGGATCGCTCCTGATTACCTCCACAGTAAACGCAAGTAGCAGTAGTGTCACCTGGGGATAATTAAAAAATATGAAATAAGTGTTTTTTAGATTTAGTTATATTTGGCAAATGATGTTTAACTTACTGATGAGAGAACTCGTGGAGAGAGAGTACAAATTTTCATTGTTTATTTTAATTTGTTTGTGAAAGAAACTATATACAATATTTGCACAGCTACACAAACATGCAAACACACACATTTATATTATGTATGTATTTATATTTAATATCTATATATATATATATATATATATTATATATATATTATATATATATATATATATATATATATATATATATATATATATACATATACATACATACATACATACATACATACATGCGTGTGTGTATGCACATATGTGTATGTGCATATGTGCCTATAGACAATATACTTTAATAAACAAAAGCAAGTAATATAAAATTGCCAGTCATTTCATAAGTAGAATGTATAACAGTCACTTACCAAGCACTTCATGGCTTACAAATTGACAGGTTGTTCTTGTCGCCGCTTCTCGAACTCAGGGAGTTGCTCGACTGACGAGGAAGCACGAGGACCACCTCCTTATATACAGGAAGGGAACAGGAAGTCACAGGAAGCCTAAGGAGCAAGGGAAAGAGATGCATCCTGCCAACATCCGCTAAGGGTCCTTCCGAGATCCTAGATCCTGGATTCCTTTGAAAGGCGCAGATGACGGGAAAAAAAAAAGGTCCTTTCAGTCAACCACAAAATATGCCCTGCGTTTGGATGTATGAGGAAAGGTTAGTAATTATTGCAGTGGTCCTTTTTCAACAGGTAAAGAAACGTTATATTTTGCTTCGTTATAGTTTTATTTGTTTGTTTTTACGTCTTTATTCAGTCATAACTACGATTTCGTATCAAAATTTCCATCTTTGTTAAATTAGGATCTAAATCTTATAAGCTACAACTTATAAATCATCTGTATAACTTCTGTTTTCAGATATGAAAGACAAAATACAGACCGAATGCTCTCATATGTTTTTCCCGGGATGTTTTTTGATTATTTTTATTTGAAATGACAAAATTTTAGTAGACCTTATAGATAAGATTTCTAAATCACCTGCGTTGCTTTTGTTTTAGGATATGAAAAGCATAATATAGACGTGATGCTATCGTTTATTTTCCCGTTGATATATCTGACTTTTAGTTTTCTGTAATAGAAAACTACTGTGCCGGCTTTGTCTGTCCGTGCGCACTTTTTTCTGTCCGCACTTTTTCTGTCTGCCCTTAGATCTTCAAAACCACCGAGGCTAAAGGGCTGCAAATTGGTACGTTGATCATCCACCTTCAATCATCAAACATACCAAATTGCAGCCCTGTAGCCTCAGTAGTTTTTATTTTATTTAAGGTTAAATTTAGCCGTAACCATGCTTCTGGCAACGATATAGGCCACCACCAGGCCGTGATTAAAGTTTCGTGGGCATTGGCTCATACAGCATTATACCGAGACCCACCGAAAAATAGATCCATTTCCGGTGGCCTTGATTATACGCTGTACAGAAAACTCGATTGCGCTGAAGAAACTTCGTCACATATTTTACTTGTTTCTTTTAAACTACAAAAATGGACTAATTTACTGGACTGGATATCAGCATTAGTTTTCGCAATAATTTGTACATTTTGTGTCTACGCGAGTATTCACTTATCACTCGCGTTTCAGTAAACATTAAGAGCGAAATTAGTAAGCAGGACAAAGGACTTGAGTTCGTGGTTCATTTTGCTTTCGAAGAAATGAAGTGTTTGCCAACACGTTCCGAGAATCCGACCTGTTAGCCTCATTTTCTGTGTGAATACGGCATCAAAATTGCCAGTGAAATCTCAGTTTCCGAGTCAATAACAAATCGAGGGCCTCCTTCCAAAAAGGCTAATAATAATATTCTTTTGGAGTTTTTTCTATTTATCAGGTTTTAGTTTAAGTTTACCAAGGTTGACTATTTCTTACAGTTTCTGTGTATATATATTTCTGTGTATATATATATATATATTTTATATATATATATATATATATATATATATATATATATATATATATATATATATATATATATGTATATATGTGTGTGTGTGTGTGTGTGTGTTTGTGTAGCTGTGCAAATATTGTATATAGTTTCTTTCACAAACAAATTAAAATATACAATGAGAATTTGTAATGCTATCTTTTAGTTTAGTTTTCAACATTTGTTTTCTTGATCAATGAATGGGATTACTGGAAAAACAAATCTTCAGTAATCTGTGGGTGATTGAAAAGGGGAATTGAACAGGAATCGAACAGATTCCCGAAAGCTCTCTGTAGAGGTTTATTTTTAAATATACGTACCGGTACAATACTTAACTGTGGATTTGTTTCTTCATTTCAAGACTCGTGCTACTATGAGTATTTTTGAATAATGGGATTATTTTCAGTGCTAAGAATATTCCAGATTTCATATCAGTGTCCTTCATGTAAAAGATGCATGTTTATGTTTGTGTACGTATGTATGTGTCATCTTCATTTAGCTCAGTCAGGGTGTTATTTTTAAGAATTAGCCAAACTGAACATGCCACTCGCTTTTTTTTTTTAATATGTACCATAGTGTCATTCGTCTCTTTCCCTGTTATTCTCGACGTTTGCAAATTAAAACTAATCTATTCAGGAAACAATCGCAAACGCTATCACTTCTTAACTATCATCCATTCCACCATTTCTCTTTGTGAGGTCAAAATGCCATTCTGGAACGCTAGCTCGACATGTCAGTTTCCAGGTCGCATTGGGTACTCCTGCCTGGAATAGTAAACCTCCCAGGTAGTACAGTCGAATCCAGGTTAAAAAAAAAAAAAAAAAAAGTCACCGGTAAAAAAAGTCACAGGAAAAAAAAAATCACACTAATCTTTCCTAGATACTGACCCCAAAGTGTATTAACCCGGTGTGTATCCACCTTTGCGGCGTGCATAGTACAAACCCGCTAGGGATTACCGTAAAAACGTAAACAAAAGACTCTTAGTTAATGTGACTTTTTTCCTGTGACTTTTTTCCTAGCCAAAATTGTGACTTTTTTCTGTGACTTTTTTTTTCCTGTGCCTTTATTACTTGCCACCGTATAGTCTCAGCTGGTTTATATGTCCACCCTAGGGGAAGGGCCGTGCTGGCAGGATGCCAACTTTACCCAAAATCAGTTGCCAACCATTCAGTTAGCATGTTAGTTTATAGGTGGCATAGCCTCAGTTGGTTGCATAAGTCCAGAGGTCCTTACCAGGCCGCTTACACCCTTCGACACCTTACCACAGTTAAGGGCCTGTTCTGGCATAAAGCCAGATTTAGTTTATTCCCAACTTCATTATTTGCATTTATAATATTTCCATCTTTGCTGAGAGAAAGGTAATCATAATTTGATGAGAAACTGATAGAAAAGAGAAAAGTCTTGATATAAGTAATATAAACTAATTGAAGATTTTCTTAGCAAAAGTAAAAGCCTAAATGTGGGCGTGCACTGCAAGAAGCATCCAACCCTTGTAAACGCATGTATGAATACATGCTGACAGATAAATTTGGAGACAGGCTCATACAAAAATATACATTAAGCATAAAGCGTGTATAAATGCATGAATGAATACATGCTCCAAGATACATTGGCACAGGTTCGTACTGAAGTATACATTACGAGCTGCTAAACGAAAGCTTTCAGACAAATCCTCTCTCTCTCTCTTTTTTCTCTCTCACGCAGAAACTCTATTTCTGGCTGCTAATGGTCACGAGTCATGGTTATTTAGCTGCAAATGATTGGTGGCGATTGGTTGCAATCAGGAGGTGATTTTCCGGCGGTCGGTGGCCATGGTCGCTAATTGATGGTTGTTGATAATCCCTCGGACCATTAAGGTCCGCAACTGAGGGCTAAACTAATGGAAAATATAAAATCAAAAGCCAATAATATTGCCCGAATGATCCTGCCGCCACTGAGAGAGAGAGAGAGAGAGAGAGAGAGAGAGAGAGAGAGAGAGAGAGAGAGAGAGAGAGGATTACAGGTAGATAGCAGCTGTCAGCTTGATAATTGCTGTATTACTTTATTCATGCAAATTGGTATTCTGCTTTGGTTTTTTTATATGTATTTCGAACTCAATTTATGCCATACCTGTGGTTTTACTATGTTCAACACAGGTGTTTATATATACAGTATATGTGTGTGTGTGTATGTATGTGTGTATTTATATTGTTAATGTACACAAGTATACGTTATTCAATCTCATGTTTATATATATATATATATATATATATATATATATATATATATATATATATATATATATATATATATATATATATAATTATAGTACAAAATGCAGACCTTGGTATTTAAAAGCCAAAAAGCCATATATATAACAATAATTATTTGGGTAATAAAGAAAGATACAAAAATAAAATAAATTTTTAATTCCATCATAACATAAGATTAAAAGATTTTAATAACAACTAATTATAATATCATCTACGGCATTTAGACGTCTGAAGTTCACCTCGATGCCCATGGGAGCGTAATAGTAGATTCCCTTCTCTCCATTAAATGCAAATTATCTCGTAATTCCAAACGTTCCTGTATAACATCTCCTCTGAAAGCATTTCTCTACGATCCAGTGACCCGAGGGAGACCAAATCCTCTTGTTCGAGGTCCGATGACCTCCTTCCCCCTGAGACCGAAAACGCGGTCCGTCATTTATGGTCCGTAGCTGGCTGCCGCCGACCTCTTCCCCCTGAGGCCGAAGACCTGATTGCTGACGTATGAGGTTCCTCCTCCTCCGGGGTGTTTGGCAATTGCCTTGCCCTTCGGAGTTCCTTTGCCGGCTTGGAAGATGGGGATGATGATGATGATGATGATGGTAATAATGATAGTAGTGGTGGGGATGGTGATAATGATGATAGTAGTGATATGGATGGTAATGGTAACGGTGGTAATTTCTTGGATGGTGGTAATGCGGACCTGGGTCACTCCTGATTACTTCTGCAGCAGATATTAGCATCAGTAATGTTACCTGAGGAATAAAAAAAAAAAATTAGGAAATCAGGTTTTAAATCTTAGTATTCTCGTAGATTTAAATGTAAAATCTTGACTAATAGCTATATGTGTTTTTAACAGTTACTAATATTAATACAATGTAAAGTAATTTGATTTTCTATTTGATGTTCTGCCATTTTTATTGTACTGGGAATTTATATATGTATTCATACGTATGCATATACATAAGCATAAATACATACATGCATATGTATCTATATATGTTATATATGTATATGTAAAGTAATTATATATATATATATATATATATATATATATATATATATATATATATATATTATACATATATATGCATATATATATAAAGACAATACATATATACATGTAACCTAATAATTCAGTGTACATAAAAGCTCAAAATAACAAACAGTTACTTACAATGCTCTTCATTTCTTGTACTGGGCAGATTGCCGTTACTTTTGAGAGTCATAGAGGTACTCTCTCAATTGACGCAGAGACGAAGTTACCAACTTCTTATATACGGAAAAAGAGCGGAAGTTCCGGAAGTTTCTAGGAACTGAGGAAAGGAGGGGGGGTTTATCCTACCAACATCCGCAAAGGGTTTTCTGTAGATCCTGGAGACAGATAGACGGACAGAGAGGCAGCAGTTAATGCGTACTTTTGGAAACCGCAAACATACTAAGGTACGTGATTGGTACCAAGTTCCTTTTGCGTCGGAAAGAAATGTTATTTCATTCTACTTTTGTTGTGAAGGTAGGTAAGCACAGCGATTAATTGTTACCAGTAATAAAATAGAACAGAATGTACAGTAGAATTTAGGCCAAAGGCCGAGCGCTGGGACCTATGAGGTCGTTCATCGCTGAAAGGGATATTGACAGTAAGATGATTTGAAAGGTGTCACAGAATCCGGTTCCGTTCTTCCACTTCATTTTTAATTTTGTTGAAGATGCAGCTTGTTACATTTGAGTTTTGTTATATATATATATATATATATATATATATATACATATATATATATATATATATATATATATATATATATATATATATATATATTTATATTATAATCTTTATTGCTTGGTAATTTTCCATTTATCAACTGATACAAATATTTTTATACTAGAATTTTTTGTACTCCCCTTATTCGTCAGTATACCGTTATATTTTTCGTAAAATATTGTGGTTACAATTCTCCTCATTAACTGGTAAAGTTTTATTTATCTGCCTTTCTGTTCACAATTATTTTCTCTTCACATTTATTCGTCTGTCTATCGTAAAGTTTTTCGTCGTACGCATTATTATAGCGGTTTACAAGCTTCCCTCTTATTCTGATTAATAATTCATTATTTATTTTCCTCCCTCCGAGCAGTTTACAACATAGAAAGTTACAATTACGAACTTTTATGTTCATATTTCTTATAAATGTGTATATTTTTGTTACATGATTTATTTGAATTACTGACATGATTCTCCTTATGAACTACTATCTATAGAATTCCCACTCTCTCTCTCTCTCTCTCTCTCTCTTCCATTTTCCACTCAATTCCCTCCAGGATTTACCCTCTAATTACCTGCCCCACTTTTTTTTGTTTACAAAGAATGGGAACAAAGAAGACTGTAACATAAAAAAGAACAAAGTCTGACTGGCACTCGAGGTGTCAAGGGACTCGTTACCGAAGTTAATCCGGGAAAAGTTTTATCCTTAGATTAAAGACAAGAAAGAGATTACCAAAGTAAAAAAAAAAAAAAAACTTACCCCGATCTTTTCTTGTGCTTGACTACATAGGGAGCTCCTGGTAGAGAGAAGCTTTTTTTTTTTTGATGTCTGTCAATAGTTGTGTAATGGAAATCCCCAATAGTTTTTTTGTTAATGAAGTCTCTTAATTATTGTTTGACGGAATCTCTCAATAGAAAAAAAAAGGGCAGAAAAAAGTGCTAACAGAATAAAGTGCGGACGGACAGACAAAGCCGGCACAATAGTTTTCTGTTACAGAAAACTAAGAAAAAATTGAAATTCAGATACATACGTGCATACGATAGAAGCAATATAAATATGAAAACATAGAATAATAATTGCATCGCTCGTTTAGCAAAACACGCTCCTATAAAATGAGGATGGTCAACATCAGTAATAATACTCAATTAGAGGGAGTAATTATCCTTTTTGAATGTGGTTTGACCTCGTTCCTGAAGTCGAAAATAATTAGGCCTAGGTGTAAGCCTCTTAGTTTTTAATGCCAAGTGAATTTATTTGTTGAATTTTTTTAATTTCCGTAACTAGAAGTCTGAAACGGTATTTACTGGCTGTCGTTCATTTATGTGCTTTTATTTCATGTAATGAATGTCGTATAAGCAAGAGTGTATATACAAAATACACACAAACACATTCAAATACATAAAACATAAATATATCTAAAGATACATATATACCTATATATATGTATATTTATATATATACATATATATGTATATACGTGTATATACATACACACACATATATATATATATATATATATATATATATATATATATATATATATATATATATACTATGATAAATAAAAAGGTCCATAAAACACTATTTGAACGTTGCAACCATATATTTAGTGTTTTATGGGCCTTTTTATCTTCATATTATACTGTGGTATGACAGTAAAGACATTCATATATATATACATATACTGATAAATATGTATGTATACTATGTATATATATATATATATATATATATATATATTTTTTTTTTTTATGTGTGTGTATGACTGAGAGTGCGTGTGTGTCGAATGACATTTCGTAAATAGAAATCAATCAATAATGACTATGCATTAACCCGTACACGTATACAATAAATAATAAATAGACGAGAACTGATTTCCACGTTCATAAATCATCAGGTAATCACAACTGAACGGATATTTTTTTCATTTAACAGAAAAATTTTTGTTGTATTATCAAAAGTTATTGGTTATGAATTAATGATTATTCCATCATTTAACCAGCACAGGAAATTCAACACAAAATTATTATTCCGTCGACGTAAATATTTCACAATGAATATTATCCTAAATGTTTACAGAGGTTATTTTATTGATTAATATCCATATTAGTGGCGAGCTCTTAGGCTCTTTTCGTCGATTGAAATATTCAAATATTTATTTTTGTAAATCACAGTTGATGAATAATCCTTTTTAAATTACGATGAAGCATTTCAGTATGAACTAATTTTGCTGCCATTAAAATGGAATAATATTAAAAATGAGAGAGAGAGAGAGAGAGAGAGAGAGAGAGAGAGAGAGAGAGAGAGAGAGAGAGAGAGAGAGAGAGCGCTAACAAGGCTATCATTAAAAATAAATAGTATGAAAAATGAGGCAGAGAGAGAGAGAGAGAGAGAACAAAGCAGAGAAGTATAGTGATTTTTGCTATCATTAAAAATGAATAATATGAAGGAAATGATGCAGAGAGAGAGAGAGAGAGAGAGCTAACAAAGTAGAGAAGTGTACTAATTTTTGCTATCATTAAAATTAATAGCGTGAAACATGAGGCAGAGAGAGAGAGAGAGAGAGAGAGAGAGAGAGAGAGAGAGAGAGAGAGAGAGAGAGAGAGAGAGAAGGTATACTAATGTTGCTATCATTAGAAATGAATATGAAGAAAATGAAGCAAAAGAGAGAGAGAGAGAGAGAGAGAGAGAGAGAGAGAGAGAGAGAAAGCGGGGAAGTGTGTACCTAAGCCATTCTGACATTGATTATCCATTGAAAACTCTGAATTATTTCCTACCCATCGGCTTCATTCCATTATACCTCAAATAATGTTATGCATCATTTCATATTATATCACCTAGGTACCAATCTGAATCAATTCTAAGAACCTGACACCCATCAATCAATGTCGCAGACTCGGAGAAAACATTGGACATGCGTTGGATTCATCTACGTAATGGCAAAGATGACATAACATTATGTTGCATAACGGAACGTATAGTTTTTATTTTATCATTTATTAAGTCAGCCTGACCTCTTATTTTCAGAGTAGGTCTATGGTTACGATTACATTTAGTATGGGGTGGGGCTAGGTGGGCTCATCCAGGTGAGAGGATGACGGGGGTTAGGGAGGTACCTTCGTGATATTTTTCTTATTTTCAAGTCAGGTCTATGGCTACGATCACATTTGCTAGGGGAGTGCGGTTGGTGGGTGGGCCTATCCATGTGAGAGGGTGAGAAGCGGGGTTAGGGAGGTACCTTCGTGACATTTTAACCTAGACAAGGGATTATCTTGATTATCAGTTCCCGGGAAGTTCCCATGAGAATCAATAAGACTACGGGTAATATTTCTATAAAAACCCGCCTCGTGCAATGGGATTATCTGACAAATCTTGCCAAGTTTACTTGTAAATCGATTTGGCGAAATGGCTCCATCGATTGCGGAGATTATCTTAACTTCTAGGTTTTAGGGTTCAGACCTGCGCACTTGAAAGTTTCATGGCTGTGGTTTCTGAGTGTATTTCTTTCCAAGTTTTGGGGAAAACAATTCCTCTTTAGGTCCCCTGGGGGGGTAGGGCCATCAGTACACCTCACGCGGTGGACTGTACCCATTTCTTAAGGTTCTTTGCAGCGTCCCTTCGGACCCTAGTTGCAACCTCTTCCATTCTTTTTACAATAACTATTTTCATATTATCTTTCCTACACCTTACTTTCCACCTTCTCCCAACAATTGTTTCACAGTGCATCTGCGATGTTTTCCTCCTGTTGCACCTTTAAAACGTTCTTTACCCTCAATTTTCCTTTCAGCATTGAATGACCTCATAGGTCCCAGCGCTTAGCCTTCGGCATAGATTTACATTCCAATTCCAATTCCTCTTCAGAAGACAAACTCCCCTTTGTATTTCATTCCTTGTTTTATGTGCTAACAACACCAATAGACTGAGTTGTCGAGATATTTGTGAGTTTGCATATTTTTGTAACTTTCTGTCACACCAAATTTATTATTTAGAAAGTACAGAATTAAACGCTGGCACTCGAAAAACTGCTTCCTTCTTTTTGAGATAAAGAAAAAATAAATAAAGCTCTTTGATCTTTCAGTCATATAAAAAAAGTCTCAGGGAATTCCCAGCAAGCACCTGTGAAGGAAAAATAAAAAGGAAAAAAAATTTAACGATGTTCTTGCATTCATTTTCACCCTCCCAGCTTAGTAGATTTCCATTTGGCGTCCGCATTCGAAAGCAAAAGTCGACCGCGGCCGAATCGCTGCCAGTGAAATCAGGAGCCTCGTCCATTCCACAGCGAAGCTCTGAAACGACGCGAAAAATTATTTCCGCCCCGATCCCTTTCTAATCAGCTTTTAGCGTCATTTTGCGCGATTCGTGGGCGGTCCTCTGCCTAGATTAGTACTACTACTACTACGCTGCTTGCGGAGGAATCTCTGCTTGCTTTGCTTGACGCCTCGTACTGCAGGAATTTCTTCCTCGCTTCTAGCTGGCGAAGGGTGTCAGTCAAATTTCTGTCGTGGGATGTTATGAGGGGTTTTCTTTACCCTGAATATTATGACTTGTAATATTTTGTGATGCTGAAAGTCTTAGAGAGAAAATTTTGGCTGATGAATTTTTGTGCCGGTGAATAAATACGCGCGCGTATTTAAGAGCAGAGGACACATACATATACATACATACATACACACTTACATATATATATATATATATATATATTATATATATATATATATATATATATGTACATACATATATTATATATATATAATATATATTATATATGTATATATATATATATATAATATATTTACATTATATATATATATATATATATATTATATATATATATATATATATATAAATATATATATATTGTGTGTATGTATGTGTATGTGCGTGTTGTGTAAACTGAATACGAGTAATAAAAATTCTACGAAAAAATAACAATTGACAGAACCTTATCTCTCTCTCTCTCTCTCTCTCTCTCTCTCTCTCTCTCTGATCAACGTTGTTTTCAAGAATCACCGTTCATGGCTATTTGACTGCCAAATGATTGTCAGTAATGGATAGCAGTTAGCCGGAGCTATCCACTCACTGACTTCCAGTCGCCCCAGTCAACCTATGGCTTCGGACAATTTCATCTTAATCATTCGCCATATTTGATTGTAGAGTGAAATTCAAGATTTAATCTTTCCACAATATGTATTTGTAATTTTTTGGTTTGTTTTTCTGCGTTGTCATTTGATGAGTCAACTGAAGGTCATTTTTTATGTGTTTGGGAGGAGAAGTCGTTTTTCCTATGAATTTGTCAATTCACATCACCTGCCTATAATCAAGTAATCTTTTCCAGTGTCAGTCCAATGAAATATGAACTGTATTTGTAAAACTTTCCCAGTATCATTTCAGTAATCTTTTCCAATATCAGTTCAGTGAAATATGGATTGATAACTGATAATTCACATAAGCGACTGGGCGAGCAGAAAAACCGACATTCCATGTTGTGAATTATTTGTAATTGGTTCTTTCAAAACCAAAATTTTTGTCAAATATCTATTCCAGAATTGCGCTCTAGCTAGTCGATTCCAACCTAACTCAACCTAGGGAGCTGTTTCCAACCTAACCTAACTTGACCGAAGGTGAATTAACTTTACCCGACCCCCAAAACCCCCTTACCTCACTTAACTTTTAATGACATAACCTAATTTTACCCAGCGGGCAAACACGACCTTCACCCCCTCTCCAAACCTCAAACACCAACCCCCCCGTTCTACCACCGCCACACCACAAACAAATCACTCTTCGTAAGTCTTGAAAACCGCAGGGTTTTCGTCTAATTTTAAAAAAATAAAATAAATCAATCAATCAATAAAATAATTAAACAAATAAATTATTAAATAAATAAATAAATAAAATGAATAAGTAAATAGGTAAAAAAAATTCTCCTTTCGTCTTTGCATTTCGTTAAATTAAAAAAAAAAAATCAATCAATTAATTAACTGATAAACAAACAAACAAACAAATAAATAAATAAATGAAATGAATAAAAAAATAGATAAATAAAATTCTCCTAATTTCAATCAGAAAGCAAGACCGATCTCGCCTGGATGCTGCATGTGAAATTAGCGACTCTCATGTTCCTCGACATCTCTTTGGAACTGAGCGAGAAACTAACCCTCAATCCCTTTTAATGAGCTTGAGTTGGATTAATGCCCAGGATTCCTTCCGCTCATAATTTTGCATTCCACTAAATACCGTTCTTATCGTTGTCACCTCTGTCGGCAAAACTTCAAGTTCTTTGCAAAAACCCCTTTCGTTCCTCTTACCGTACCTCCTTTCATATTCTCTTTCTTCCATCTTACTTTCCACCCTCTCCTAACAATTGATTCATAGTGAAAATGCGAGGTTTTCCTCCCGTTACACCTTTCAAACCTTTTACTGTCAATTTCCGTTTCAGCGCTGTTTGACCCCATGGGTCCCAGTGCTTGGCCTTTGTCCTAAATTCTATATTCAATTCAGTTTAACCTCTGGATGTTATTTGGTTCGATTTTCGAAAGATACTGAAATCCTATCGGAATACGAACTCAGAATTTTTCCATTTTTGAAAAGGATTTTGGTCAGATTCTCGCGAAAGGTATTCTGCGCTTTGCCGAATACCGATGCAAAGCTTTCCGCCTCTGCAGTCGATTTTATTTATTCAAATATATTCTTTCTGTACTGAAAGCATTAAGCGCAATTTTCATTTGACAGAAATATTCTTGAATAGCAAAGATTTCAAAAGCTTAATTGTAAAAAATCTATAGGGGTAGAGTTGCCTTTATCAGTGATCACATTGAGTATTGAAGCAAAATAAAAAAATGTATTCAGGCTTAAAAAAATTTATAGTCAACGACTCTGGTCATATCAAAAAGCAATTAGAGAGAGAGAGAGAGAGAATAAATACATATATAAATTCCTTTCCCTCTCTTTCTCTCCTAACTAAATAATAATTCAAGATTGATCATGTCAAAAAGCAATTAGAAGAGAGAGAGCATATACAAATTCTTTTCCCTCCCCACCCTCTCTCTCCTCTTTGTCTCTCTCTCTCTCTCTCTCTCTCTCTCAGAGAAAGAGAATAAATACATATATTCCTTTCCCTTCATACTTTCCCTCTCTCTCTCTCTCTCTCTCTCTCTCCTCCCACCCTCTCTCTAAAAACACACGAATTCCTTCCTCCCACCCTCCTCTCTCTCTCTCTCTCTCTCTCTCTCTCGTAATGAATTTTATTAATTCAGCTCCTGCTCGCCGGTCAGTGCCCATTGCTCTTGGTTATTGGACTGAAAATATCGTCATTAATAGATAGCAATTAATCACCGCCGTCCAGTGAATGCCGTCATTCTCTTTAATCCGCGATTTCCGATAATATTTGATTATTCATTGATGGCTCCCGATAAAGGGATGGAACCGAAAGTGAACTGCGGATTTGGTTCGCTTTGATTTTTTTTTTTTGAAAAGATTTTTTTATTTGGGTATACGTTGGTTGCGGAATGTATGGTTATCAAATGTATATGTATACGTGCTTTAATGTATGTATACACAAACACGCATACGTACATACACACACATATATATGTATGTATGTTTGTATGTATGTATGTATGTGTGTGGGATTGTGTGTGCGTATGTATATAAGTATGAATGAATATACGTATGCATAACATTTGAATAGCGTTCATTCTTTTTATTTCTAAACCAACGTACATTTAAGATTTTATTTTTTGAAGAGAGAGAGAGAGAGAGAGAGAAGAGAGAGAGAGAGAGAGAGAGAGAGAGAGAGAGAGAGAATAAGTTAATCTGCAAGAACTGCAAACTCGTAAATTTCCATCTTATCTGTAAACGAGTAGTATCGATAGATATTCTATCAATCCTAACTCACTAAACATTGATATCTCAATATATCCATACCATCTATAACTGCCTCGTATGGAGAGCATTTTCAAAACAGTTAATCTCTCAGTAATCTCATATTTCCCCAGAAACTCATATCATTTTTCTTGACTCCAGAAATAACAGCGGTATTCCCCCTTAACGGATCAGCGCGTGTGTGGTACGTCACGACATGCCACTTTGGTAGTTTACTCACATGCAACAAGTGATGTGTGAGGAAGCTTTTCATTTCATTTCTACTCTGTCAAATTTATTCAACAGCGGCAGGAAACTTCGTAAATTAGGTTTATCATGGCCGTGAGGGGAGAGAGAGAGAGAGAGAGAGAGAGCGCGAGGTTTCGAGGAACGAAAACACCATGGCAAATTTAGAATTACATGCTCAGTCACTTTCTCTCTCTCTCTCTCTCTCTCTCTCTCTCTCGTTGCAATTGATTAATTGCGCTCTCTCAATGGCCACTAGCCACTGTTCATGAACACGGGCCTGCAAACGGCCGCCAGTAATGTATACCTCAGCTGACAACTCCTTCCAATGAACGTCAGCAAATGTGAGACATTTCCATTCGTCAGCGATTCCGAATGAAACGTGAATACGAGGTCATTTATTTTCCTTTTTTTTTTTGTTCTTTGTTTATAGCTGTTCGTTTGTTCATTGTTGTCATTTATCAATGACGTTATACATGGTACGCCCTGTAGCCGGGTAGTCCATCAGTGCACCTCATGCGGTGCACTGTAAGCATTGCTTAAGGTTCTTTGCAACGGGCCTTCGGCCCTTAGCTGCAACCCCTTTCATGCCTTTTACTGTACCTCCGTTCATATTCTCTTTCTTCCATCTTAGTTTCCACCCTCTCCTAACAATTGTTTCATAGTGCAACTGCGAGGTTGTCCTCCTGTTACACGTATAAAACCTTTCGACTGTCATTTCCGTTTCAGCGCTGAATGACCATCAGCACTTGGCTTGAGTAAAAATCCAGATATATATATATATATATATATATATATATATATATGTACTTTATCACACCAATGGCTTTTTAGTAAAAAATTCTCTCTCTCTCTCTCTCTCTCTCTCTCTTAAGTCTATATATATATATATATATCACTTATAAAAATTCTCCAACGGAGATTTATCATTCTTTTCTTCTTGTAGCTTTTTAAGTATTGAATGTCAACCTATATATTCTATATATTGTTATTAAGAAATGTGCAATTTATTTTGAATTATCTGCATTAAGTACGTATAAATTCTTTTCTTCAGTATTTTTAATAATATGTCAAACAATCAGATTTTTACTATTAAGAAATGCCAATTTATTTTAATTATCTGTATTAATTGAAAACTACATAATTACATGAATTATATAAAACAAAGATTTTCTATCAATAGCCATCAAAATTATCTGGGAAATTAGAACCATTAGTTACATAAATTATAAAAACAAAGATTTTCTATCAAAAGCCATCAAAATTATCTGGGAAATTAGGACCACGTATTACATGAATTATATAAAACAAAGATTTTCTATCAAAAGCTGTCAAAATTATGTGGGAAATTAGAGCCATGAATTACCACTCTTCAAATGGATGGATTGGAAATTGCCTTATAACAACTGTAATTTACTGTGGACATTTATGGGCTGTTCTGTCTTGCACTTGTAATTTTCCGCAGCATATGAATTACTTCTCGTATAGTATATCAAATAATTGATTGCCACATTACTCATTGGTAATGTGTTAGTAAATCACAAAGTGGAAAGTGCACATATCAATTTCGTGCGGTTATGGTACGAGTATGTGTTGTGTACTTGATCGATACACGTCTCTTTCTGAGTCATTTATATTCATCAGAAATGACGATTATTGTTATTTGTTACGATATATGTGAGACAGAGACATACCTATAAAAATTAACTGAGGGGTATTCCTGTTAAAATGAACGGACATTCATATTGAAATTAACAAATATTCCCATTGAAATTAACAGAGACATTCCTATTGAAATTAACAGAGACATTCCTAATGAAATGAACGGAGAGACATTCCTATTGAAATTTACAGAGAGACATTCCTATTGAAATCAACAGTCATTCCTGTCAAAATCAACAGAGAGACATTCCTATTGAAATGAACAGAGCGACATTCCTATTGGAATTTCCAGAGAGACATTCTTATTGAAATGAACAGAGAGACATTCCTATTGAAATTAGCAGGGAAGTATTCCTGTTGAAATTAAGAGAGAGGTATACCTATTGAAATTAACAGAGACATTCCTATTATAATTATAATATTATAAGTTACGTAATGATCCCCAGTGCCATTAAGTACTTGAAAACATCTGATAGAACAATTTGCGGTGCTGAATAGTTCACAATCAACCACTCAAGCAATCAGTCAATCAGTTAATCAACCATTCTCTTAGAATAGAGGTTTTTTCAAAGACTGTTCTATTTTTTTTATGTTACGCTCATAAATATTCAGAAATACGATATCATTGATTAATATGTCATCTGAATTAGCTTGCATGTAATATACGCAGATCAAATAAACTCAGAAATCTGGAAAGTTTGATGATTATTAATGCAGTGATACATGAGAAAAAAATAAATGCCATAAACTTAATTAAAATTCCTATCATGATTTTCGTTTGATGACTCCTGATGAGGTCTCCTCTTCTTCAGAAGTGAAGCGTCATTCCGATTCAGAAGTGGAGAGACAGCGCGGAAGTGCTGGACTTCTGACAACCTCCAAAAAGAACTACACGCTTCTGAAGTCCAGGTAAGGTTCTTTCGCAGGTTCTGTTACTTGAGGAAGTCCTTTCCCGTAGGTTCTCCAACTGACAAAGACCCAGAAATATCTTTGTCATGATAATAATAATAATGATTTGTTATTATTATTATTATTATTATTATTATTATTATTATTATTGTATATTTACATTGACATCATTGTGGATTTCTTCAACGTGATTATTATTATTATTATTATTATTATTATTATTATTATTATTATTATTATTATTATTATTATTATTATTATTATATTTACATTGACATCATTGTGGATTTCTTCAACGTGATTATTATTATTATTATTATTATTATTATTATTATTATTATTATTATTATTATTATTATATATTTACATTGACAACATTGTGGATTTCTTCAACGTGATTATTATTATTATTATTATTATTATTATTATTATTATTATTATTATTATTATTATTATTATTGTTATTACTATTATTATTATTATTATATTGACATCATTGTGGATTCCTTCAACATTATTATTATTATTATTATTATTATTATTATTATTATTATTATTATTATTATTATTATTATTCATTTATGCCTGTAAGAATTCTTTTGAGTTTCTTGGGTCCTTTCGCTAAAGGAGTTTCTTCAAAGCTCCTCCGCTAAAGGAGTTTCTTCAAAGCTCCTCCGCTAAAGGAGTTTCTTCAAAGCTCCTCCGCTAAAGGAGTTTCTTCAAAGCTCCTCCGCTAAAGGAGTTTCTTCAAAGCTCCTCCGCTAAAGGAGTTTCTTCAAAGCTCCTCCGCTAAAGGAGTTTCTTCAAGGCTCCTCCTTCGATCCAGATCCTGCAAACCTTTCATTAATCCTTCTGCCCTGGAAAGTCCTTCACCTTTAGTTTTTCCATTCTATGAGGATCCTGTAAAAGCCTTTCCACGGGTCCTGTCGAAACTGTGGACACCCGCCCCCAGCCCCACTTCCTTCCGCCATTCCTGATGGGGACCAAGGCCCTTTTCTTTGGACCTTGAAGGGGACAAGAGACATCCCGTGACCTCTTGTACCTTAAAAGGACCTTGGGCCGACCGCAGAATGTCACGTTCAAGGGAAGAATGTGTGAGGATTATACTCTTTGTACTCCTTTGCACTCTCACTTCACCGTTTTGGTTCTTCCTGTCGAACCGGCGTCACTCTTGGAGTTCGTGAGTTGATTTTGTGAGGCTCAATAAGTTTTTTTTTTTCGTTACTGGGATGGTTTGTCTCAGGGATGATTAACAGATAGGAAGATTTAAACTAGATGATTAATGTTGTTTTCGTGCTGAAAAAGCTTCCTTTCGTGTTGTATGTATCCATGCTATATTGTAGTATGTATCCGTGATATTATTTTGTGTGTATCCGTGATGTATTATATGTATCCATGAAGTAACTGTATGTATTCGTGATTTAAACATTGTATGCATTAGTTTTATGAATGTTGTATGTATCCGTGATATATAAATTATATATATAGGTTATATACATATATATATATATAAATATATATATATATATATATATATATATATATATATATATATATATATATATATATATATATATATATATATATATATATATGTGTGTGTGTGTGTGTGTGTGTGTGTGTGACCTGAACTACTCAGTTAGAACAAACTATTTACAGAGTATTCATACATCAAGAATCAGAAAAGAAGAGAAATATCTCAGCGAACAGAATAAGTTCGGTTTGGAACCTTCTGGTAGAAATTCACCCTTGCCAGGGATTCCAATTACATTCCCTGTTAATACCCACCTACCCCAATTACTCAGCGTAATTTACCTCTTATCTTGCCTCAGCGTATCGTATGCCCAGCTCCATCCGCGAAACTCCGAAAAGAAGACATTGCACGAAGGCTGGATCTCAGTAAAATAGGAACTCTCAAAGAAATGCTATATTAAAAATGCAATTTTTCAAAATTTTCCGTCCGCGCGATCATCAGAAAATTGATGAAAGCCAATTTGGTTTCTCTTGTTTTTGTATGTCAAATTCATATTTCATATGACCTTATAAATAGCACATATTTTATGAAAAGCGGATATCAAATAGAAATATTCCCCTCTCGTTTGTAGTGGAAGTTGACGCAGACTTCCAAATGATTCATCTTGTTAATTCAGACTACATTACCATCGAAAAAGGAACGTGTTACGAAAACCGTATCTTTGGGTAAAAAATCTGCGCTGTCATTCGTGATGTCAGGTGATGAAGACTATTTCAAATTATTCATTATTGGGATTAATTCTAGATTTCGCTCACCCAGCTTAAAACTAAGAGAAACAAGGATTTTTTTTCTAAGTCAGATCTCAAAACACACAGACATATCTACAAATCGGCGTATTCATTCTTTAGGTAAAATGAAAACAATTGCAACTTATTTCTCTTAGGATTAAAATCCCAATTCGTTCTTCCTTAGTGTAAGAAAGAACAGAAAATTTTGCCAAAATTATATTTAAAAACACATAGGCACAAACAGAAACAGAAATCAGGGTTACTCGTTCTTTATGGAAGTTACGAAAGGGAATTTCAAATGATTTCTCTCACGAATAAAACCCAAATTTACTCTTCAGTCGTGTAACAAAATACAATAGATTTTACCAAAATTGCATCTCAGAAACACACACACATACACACATACACACACACACATACACACACACACACAAAACAGAAATCTGCGTATTCATCCTTGATTAAAAATGACGAGACAAATTCAAATTATTTATCTTACGCATAAAACCTAGATTTATTTTTCCTTCGCGTAATAAAATACATCAGATCGTATCAGAACCGCATCTCAAAAAAACACGCACACATACGCAGACACAAACACACAAACGGAAACAGAAACCGGCGTACTCATTCTCAAAGTACAACGACGGAACAGAATTTCAAACGATTTCTCTCGCGCGCGAATGGAGCCGACATTTCCCAGCGAACGGCAAAGCCAGCCAGCGAACCTCTCTCTCTCTCTCTCTCTCTCTCTCTCTCTCTCTCTCTCTCTCTCTCTCTCTCTCTCTCTTCCCCGATCGCGGCCCGTGAAATCGGAGGCTTTAATATTCCACAATAACGCTTTGCAAAGAGGAAGCGGGAAAAAAGTCGGCTCCCGCTAATCCATGCTAATGAGCTTATGAATGATTTCACGGTGGGTTTCCGATATAAAGAAGTCTTCGCACTAAATACTCTGCGTTTGCTAAATCCATTTCTCGGATCAGGGATTTCTGATTGGGTAGAAATGAATAGTGTATGTGTTTATATACGCGTACATACATAGTATACACAGAGAGATGCTTGTGACAGGTATACGTGGTTTCTGTCATTTTGCTTTGACAGGTACATGAAGGTCTCTGTCTTTGTGCATTCAAATGACAGAAAAGGATTCCTTGGTTTTTTATTTTTTACTTATTTTAATTTTTTATTTACACTTTTTCAAGAAGGTTATTTGTTTATTTCCTAATTCCAGTTCACTGTTATACTCCTTTGATTTTCTGGTCTTTGTATATATAATTCCCATATATATACAGTATGTATTTATACGTATATATATATATATATATATATATATATATATATATATACATATATATATATATATATATATTTATATATATATATATATATATATATATATATATATATATTTATATATATATATATATATATATATATATATATATATATATATATATATATATATATAAAGTGACGAACATCTCTTCCTTCTTTCCCTCTTTACTTCCGTGCTTCCTTCCTCCCATTCTTCCTTGTTTCACGGCTATTCCATTGTTTAATTGAAAGCTCCGTCAGTCAGAAGGCTATGTCCTTCCCTGTGTGAGGACACTGTCGAAGTAAAATGGCTGTATTTTTTGTATCTTTCATCTTTTTTAAAATATTTTTCAGCCTTGAGACCTTTTGTTAGAACAATGGCCGAATTTTAAAGCCGTGAGCCCGCTTAGGAAGTAATGACGTCGTTTTTATGTAAATTAATACATAAATAGGTTTTATTTGTTAAGTTAAGCCTTTTGCTTCGTGTTTGCTTAGGAGACAATATCATGAGATAGAATTTACCTTAGCTTTTTAAAATAATGCTATTTCTCTGCCAGTCAGTTAAGAAGAAAACATTCCTCAGTTAAGAATAAAACTAAAATTTTGTGTAAAATGTCACCAAACCAAACTCTTCGTATTTCTTAGTCAGCAGAAATTTCGCTGGCGGTACTTTTACGAACATGGCCCTGTAAGCTGAAATTAGGAAATTCTTCCAAGATATCAGAGCTCACATAATAACTGATATATATATATATATATATATATATATATATATATATATATATATATATATATATATATATATATATATATATATATATATATATATATATATATATATATATATATATATACAACACACAAAATGGCAACGGTAACTATCATGATGACAGAGATAGCAACCTATGCATATTGCATAGGCCTACGGCCAAAGCCATTGTTTTTTGAGTGAAAAGTGGATCCAAAGTATTCACAACATTTTTTGACTGGTGGTAAATAATTCTCGGGTTTTAATTTCAAATGAATTATTGTATTCTCTGATCCTGAGAGACAATAAATCAGATAGCTTCAAAATGGATGCGAAAACATGGTAGTTTAGAAACCTGGATGAAATTTGGATGTTAGCAATAAAATTTTGGTGAAATGGGGTGAAAAAGGCCAGGCGACCAGTTGAAAAAATAGGTCATTTTACTTTACTTTTAAAGATGAATCCAATTTTCACACCAGCTTTTAGACCAGATGGTTTGTAGTTTCAAAATAACATGATGATTTTGTCCATCAAACCTTTGAGTATAATAATTATGATCTTTAAAAACATAATAATCATCATCACAAGATATCGGATTCCTCGCACATCAAACGAACGAAGATAAAAAGCTCAAGTGGTTCAAATGGACCTTGGCGTCCACATGAAACAGAATATTCGATAACTGTTGCTTAAGAAAGGAACCTTTTGAATTTAATAAAATCGGGAGATATTTGTGTCCATTAGAATGCTTCTGAATGTTTTCCATTTCATGCTTGTAGTTATCAGTTCTCGCATTCTTGCCATTCGTATTTTTAAACGTTTTTATGTTGTTAGAGTGAATTTGAACGCTCTGATGTAGAAATAGCAATAGACAGTAAGTCTGGCTTCGCATGTATTACTGACGAAAAAAAAAATATATATATATGTATATATATTTATATATATATATCATATATATATTTTATATATATATATCATATATATATATTTATATATATATATCATATATATATTTTATATATATATATAATATATATATATATATATTTTTGTCAATGTACACACCAATAACAAACTTACTATCTATCCTCAGCAAGTTTCTACATAAAAATGGATTCAAATATATATCTAATATATATATAAATATAATAAATATATATATATATATATACATATATATATATATATATATATACATATATATATATATATATATATATATATATATATATATATATATATATAAACACTACATATATGTCATACATATAATACATATATAAGACATATATACATACACACAGAATACCAGTCGATTCTGCACAGCGTTTACTTTACACAACAGCCTACCCACGGCAGAACACACGCGCACAGCAATTGCATCACGAAGAACAGCAGCAATCCGCTAGCCAGCTCATTCTGATCATGCGCTCGCCAATTGGCTGCTGACCCCAAAACCAAAAAGCGCCAGTTCGAGGGTTGTGGCTCAGGCCTCGGCGAGCAAATGGCTCCGTAATAGCATTACGATGAGCCATTAGGGCGAGGTCGATAGAATTCCGCCCCTCTGGAGCCCTGGGCTTTAATTGCCGCGGATGGCTTTGGCGGCGTGTCCCCTCCTCCCGAGGCGTTCCAGAGGGCGAAATCAAATTCCTTTCGAGGATTCCGCCCGCGTTCGCGAGTGGTGGTAATGACGGTGGTAATGGCGGTGGGAATGGGGGTAATGAGGGTGGTGGTAATGAGGTTGGAGGGTAGTAAGGATGGTGGTGGTGGTGGTGGCAGGGATGTTTTCTCATCTTTAAGGATTACGAAGGTGCAGGGTTTATGTTTTATTTTTTTTTTTATTTGATGCGTCAGCCGTCATCGACATCCACAGGCTGGAGGGAATGATTTTTACATGCATTCATATATATAAACACACACAACACGTATATATGTATATATACAGAGTATATTATATGTAATATAAATAAATAAATACATATATACATATATATATAATGTATATATATGTACATATATATCATATATATATATATATATATATATATATATATACACACATTATATATATATATATATATATATATATATATTTCAATATAAAGAGCCAAATATAAGAGTATAAAGCAAAATGTGGAAAGTAAGGCTATATTTCCAGAGACTAAACTGTCTCTCTCCCCAGGCAAATAGACGGTTGCTCTCTGAAATATAGCCTTTACTTTTTCCTATTCTTTGTTCTGAACTCCAACATATTTGATGAATTCTGTTTTAACAGAAAGTATTTCACATATGCATATATATATATATAAATATATATATATATATATATATATACATATATATATATATATATATATATATATATATATATATATATATATATATATATACTGTATATATATAATAACTCTCATTCTGAGAAAAACAGAAAATCTGTATCAAACCCTTTTCCAAGACAGAAATTCCAGGATACCTACTTGACGCTGAATGGTTTTCTGGAAAGACGATTTTCCCCCCCGGGGCGTTCCAGGAGGCATACCCTCTGACGTCACACTTTTCCAGCCGGTAAATGACATGTCAAAGTCAAGGATGTATGAAGAGACGGCTCCATTAATTCGCTTCCGTCGGACGCAGCTTATCCTTCTCGTTTGACGATGTCTTTGACGTGATTTTTTTTATTATTTTTTTAGGGGGGGTGGGGGTTGAGGTGGTGTATGGGAGGGTGAAGGGGAAGGTGTAGGGTGGGGTGGTAAGGTTTGGAGGGGTAGCGGGTGGCATCTAATGGCTAGTTTTACGAGTAACGTTCTTGCCGAATGATGTCTTTGACAAGGTCTTTTATGATTATTGTTATTATATTTGGAGGGATTGGAGGGGAGTAGGGTTGGTAGGGTGGGGGGGGGAAGCGTGTGGTATCTAATGGCTAATCATTACCCATCCAATAATTTCAGTGTTATATCTGCGTTACAAAGAGTATTTTTTCGGGGGGTGAATGGGAGGGGGAGAGGGTTGGGACGGGGCTAGGGGCGGTATCTCATGACTAGTCGTATGAGTAATGTTGAATAATTTAGTTTCTTCACTAACTACCTAATAATTTCAATATTTCTCCATAACAAGCAATAAACAATTTTACATTGCGTAATGAAACTAAACATTACTTCTAATAGTAATACTACTGTCGATGATAATAAATTATAATAATGATGATTATAATGATGTTAGTAAAAAGAACAGCGGCAAAAATGAAAATAATGACCCCAGAAATCACTAGAATGAATTTGCAGATATCCAACGTTTTCTGTGATCTCTGATTAATTATGTAATGGCATCTTGCATGACTGCTTGAATGCAAATCGCATTTTGGACTCTTTGGTCACGTATCATCCCCGGAAAACAAAATTATGTCGAACGTCTGTGCATGTTTATTTTATTACAAGCATACATATGACCTCGTTAACATATTTTTTCTATTTGAAGTAAGGGCAAGATGCCAGAAATGTATGAATTAAGAATAAATAATGGTAAAGAATCTGGGTTATATAATAAAGACAATAAGTTTCAGGGCAGTTGGATAATTATTATTATTATATTATTATTATTATTTCGGTAGATGAAACCTATTCACATGGAACAAGCACACAGGGGCCGTTGACTTGAAATTCACACTTCCGGAGAATAGTTTCAATTGTGCGGATAACATTATCCACACCAAAGAGAAGACTCTGAATTGCTTTGTAATTCTAATCGTCCACCTCTGTGGCCTCATTGCATTTATTGCACTTCAATGCTGAGCTTCCGACAACCTGGGTCGTCTCAGGTCAGTCAGAACCGTAGTGAATGCAGCTAAAAGTCCGTATGAAAATCAGTAAAACTCTTGTAGATTTTTGTCAAGTTGTTGGTTTCTATATAAGATTTATGTGCAGATATGTATATTTTAGTGATTGCTTTATCGTTACCTTTTTATTCCATTTCTCTTGCACCTTATTGCCCCATGTTGTCTCGCGATTCTTTGGAATTTTTCTCTGAATTTATCAGGCTTTTTGGCTTTTTTTTTCATAAGACGAGAGTGTCCTTGTAAATAATGATAAGGATTCCGTCATGTGCTTAGCCATATATTGAATGTGACCTAATACTTCCCGACCCTTTCATCTCTCAGTATTCCAGAGAAGCCCTGGACACGTGGAAATTATTCCCATCTTTGAATAAGAAGTGTCTTATTAATAACCACTATTTTCGTATGGTTATTAATAACCATTATTTTCATACAGTTATTAATAACCATTATTTTCTATTTTCGTACAGTTATCACGGGACTTCATTGTCAGGAAATCTCTGTCCCATTTCGACCGAAATTTAATAGAATTTTCCTGACATAAGTTGAATGATTTTGTAGGTTCATAGAAAAAACTATCAACGTGAGAATTCTTTATACATCAATATATACATCATCAATGCATCGTGCAATTTAAAACTGCGTCCGGGTCACACCAAATGTGCCGATATCTGGAAAAACCAGTCCGAGCAAGACTGGACTAACGGACATCGCAATGATAATTCGTCTGCTAGCAAATAATCTTATCCATGGTAATACCCATGTCTGTGTGGGTAATACCCCTTGTAACCGTAATGCCCGTGAGAATACCCATACCCATAATGGGCTTCCGGAAGGGCGTCGGCCTCTGCTGACCTCCTGTGGTGATGATGATGTTTGTAATAGGGCACGTAACTATGGGCATGATGGTAAGCTTTATGATACCCATAAGGATGATAGGAGTGGGTATACGAGTGCCCGTGGTAATGGCTGTAGTGTGGTTCAGCTTCAGCTAAAGCTGAGGCTTCAGCTAAAGCTTCAGCACTGGCAGACGGCTCGGGGTCAGCTGACCTTTTTCCAACGTGCCCAAGAAGCTTCTGCCTGACAAAGGAAGTGCCCCCTCCCGGGTGTTTGACTGCGGTCTCGAAGTGGACGGGTTCGTGGGCATGGTGAGGGTGGTAGTGGTGGTGGTGAGGGTGATAGTGGTGGTGGTGAGGGTGGTGGTGATAGGGATGGTGGTGGTAGCGATACGGGTGATAGCCAGGGTCTGGCTCACAGCTAACCATCGTCACCGACACCGCACACACCAGTAACATTACCTGAAAAGAGAGAAAGTATTACAGTGACTCCCCATAGTTAATAAGTATTACAATGACATTCCATAGTTAAGGAGTAATATAATGACACTCCATAGTTAAGAAGTACTTCAATGACACTCTGTAGTTAAGGAATATTGCAATGAATACATAGATAAAAAGTACTACAATGACGCTCCTTAGTTAAGAAGCATTACATGACACTCCATTCTTAAAAACGTATAATGGCACCTCATACTTAAGAAGTATTATAATGACTCTCCATAGTCAAGGAGTACTGTAATGGCACGCCATTGATAAAAAGTATTACAATGACACTCCATTGATAAAAAGTATTACAATGACACCCCATTGATAAAAAGTATTACAATGACACTCTATAGTTAAAAGTATAACAATGACACGACATGTTTAAAAAGTATTACAATGACACTCTATAGTTAAGAAATATTACAATGACACTTCACAGTTAAGAAGTATTACAATATGCATTCCATATTTCAGAAGCATTACAATGACTCTCCATAGTCAAGAGGTACTACACTGACTCCATAATTAAGAAGCTCTACATTAACTCTCCATATTTAAGAGGCACTACAATGTCACTTATTCTTAAAAAAGTATGACATTCCCTTGTTAGGAAGCATTAGAATGAGTCTCCATAGTTATGAAGTATTACAATTACACTCCGTAATTAAAAAAATATTGCAACGAAACTCCATAGTTAAGAAATACTGGAATGACTGCATAGTTAAGCAGTATTACAACGACTTTGCATAGTTGAAAAATATGACAAAGAATGCTCATATTCTGCGCATGAATTGATGAAAACATCAATCTATTATGAATAAGTTCTTTCTTCATTTTGAAAAGAGGCTTATCATTTTTTAATGAAATTCGTAAACAAAAGTATATAATGTTAAGCAGTGATGTGTGTTTCAGCCTGAGAGGTTTACAAACAGCTTATTTTAAAAAGAAAGATGAATATAATTAAACTCCACATAAGTAAGGACAAAGTAAAATTTTTTATAAAATTTAAAAAGGATGAAACAGGGAAGTAATAACATAACAAAAGGATACGATAAATAGCAACAGCAATGATGAAGTTGGATATTAACATAGTGAATAAAAGGGAATAGTAATCTAAAATGAAATTAACACTTTACCAGAACTACGGTATAAGTATGAAAGAATGAAGGAACACGAATAATAGCTTCCAGGAAACATTACATTTATTTAAAAAAAAATTTTCAAAACCACTCAATCGAAATATAAAAACCATTTTGAAAGATACGCCATTGAGATCAAAACAATAAAAAAAATGCTTCGTTGAAATAAAAAAAAAATCTTAAAAACACCTAATTTAAATAAAAACCGCTTTGAAAAATACCTCAGTTCTAAAAATACTTCATTGAAATAAAAACCATTTTCAAAATACTTAATTGAAATAAATACCATTTTGAAAAAGTGCTTCATTGAAATAAAAACAATTCTAAAGATATTACATCGAAACAAAAACCATTTTCAAAACACTTAATTGAAATCAAACCATTTTGAAAAATACGTCATTGCAATTAAAACAATTCTAAAAATACTTCATTGAAATGAAAACGATTTTAAAAACACTCCACTGAAATCAAAACCATTTTGAAACAACGCTTCAGTGAAATAAAAACCATTTTAAAAACACTCCACTGAAATCAAAACAATTTCGAAACAATGCTTCATTGGAACGATTCCCTAAACAAATGACGAGCTATTGGAATGATTTGTTTGGACACTGCACACCCCTTAATAAGTACAAATTACCGACAATGTCATCAATTACCCGTTCATCAGACTGACTGTTTTGGCAATTTAGCCACTAATTATCGCGATCTATGAAGTTGATTAATGCATTTCCCCCGTGTAATGTGACTCGTCATACGGTTAATTACTATTCATGAACTTGGCGGAGATTATTGACCTCCAAAATGTACCGCAAGGACCATGAGCCGTGGTGGGCTTTTGTTTACATTTTAATCCGTCGCATCTGTTGTCTTTGTATTTTTTTTTTTTTTTTTTGATAGGGACAAAACATATACATCGACAAAGGGGAGTCTCGTGGCGAAGGAATTTTAATGTAGACTAAATAATACCCTGTTCAAAAATCACGTTTTTAAATTTTTAACTTTTTTTGTTGCGTGACTTGACGAAGTCAGTGTACTGATCAAAATGAACTCCACCTGCCGTCTCTGTTTTACTTTTTTTTTTTTTTTTTACTGACAAGGACAAAACATTAACATCAACACAGGAGATTCTCATGGCGAAAGAATTTTAATGTGGTCCGAATAATACCCTGTTCGAAAATCAGGGTTTTTAATTTTTTTTTTTTTTTTGAGTGACTTTACGAAAGTTAGTGTGCTGATCAAAATGAACGCCACCTGCCGTATTTGTTTCACGTTTTTGTGTTTCTTACAAGGACGAAAAATGAACATCAAAGACGGGGGAATCTCATGACAGGAAAAGTTTAATGTTGTTCATCTAATACCGCGTTTGGGAATGGTGTTCGTTTTTGTAATAAGATTTTATTGAAGAAGAAGATTGAAGTTAAGTGTACCGATATCACGCAACCTCTTGAAGAAGTAGCAGTAACATTTTCCTCATTATTCTCTTGCACTTTTGTTGGCTTCTTGAACCATAGTGCCGCTTACATCAAACTCTAAAAGTTTTTAAGCTCGAATATTTGGGATGAAGTTGCGAGCCACAAGGCCATTCGCTCACGGATGGCCACGGAATGTTAGGGCGCTTTCAGACGTGAACCGCTTCACATAATGAAATTTTTTTTAGGTGAAGCAAAACATTTAGAATTTATATTCAGTACCAGAATCTCTTTAAAACGTCTATATATTTAGGGCATGAAAATTTTATTCTACCGAGTTAAGAAAAAAAATTACGTCATCGCCTCCAGAACGATAAACTTATTCACATTACGAAATAATAGAAGATATTTCACCTCGAGTAAATGAAAAAAATTATGTGGTTTTAGAATGGTAATCAATTTACGTTACGGAATAATAGAATATAAATAAAATATACTTCAAGATATTAGAGATCATTGTCAAATAGTGTATTAGTGAATGATAATTGTTGGTAATCTAATCAAGAAATTAACTTTTACTCATAGAAAACGTCGTACTTTACTATCTGAGGCTCCTGCTAAGAAAGTATCGCTTTTTGAGAAATGAGAATAAATGAATGAATAAATAGATAACTGAATAACACAATAAGTGAATAATATAATAAATAAATAACTGAATAATATAACGAATAAATAGCTGAATAATAAAATAAATAAACAAATAAAGAATAACAGAAAAAATATAATAAATAACTGAATAATAAAATAAATAAATAAATAATTGAATAATTCACTGATTAATAAGTAATCTACCACTCCTCCTACTGTAAATATTAAAACACCACCAAAACAACAATCGAATTACCGAATAAAAAATATAAAAAATAATATTCACACTTACCGCAACCCTCATGACTCCTGACGAAGGATTCCTACCGCAGCTTCGGCAAAGGAGAGACACAAACGATCGATCGATCGACCCGAATGCTGAGGACCTCCTGGCACCGAGTCCTTATATACGACGAAGGATCAGGAAGTTTCCTTGAGGCTTTCAAAGGATCCCAGGAAGCCACGACGGCAGAGGGAGCGGCAGACGACACGGGATTGTGCCCACGTCCTGTGACCATAAAATCCTCGCGTAGGACTCCCGGTGAGGATGTTCCGTTGGAGGAGGATTTTTTTTTAGATCGTTTCCTCAGGGTCGGAGGATGATAGGATGTTGGTTTGTCAAGTTCAGGGTGTCCTTATTTTTTCTTTAGTTTTCGCATGTCCTTCGTCTGTTCAGGACTCCAGGTGAGGCTATTCCCAGACAGACATATATATATATATATATATATATATATATATATATATATATATATATATATATATATATAATAGATGATTAGATATATACTGTACACGTGCATATGTGTAATATTAATATATACATAAATATACATATAGATTATTACTGTTCATTTGTACAAAGTATACTTTTGCTAGTTACCTATGTATATATATAGGCTACTGTACATATATATATATATATATATATATATATATATATATATATATATATATATATATATATATATATATATATATATATATATATATATATACATATATATTCACATACATACATAGGTAACTAGCAAAAGTATACTTTGTATAAATGGACAGTCATAATCTTGCAGAGACTGTGAACTAAACTTTGCTTGCTGATCTTGCGATGAATGGAGTCCGGGACGTTGATTGATTGCACCTTGATTGCACTTCCATTAGTTCATTTGCATGCATCATGCACGTATTTGAGGGGCTTCCCTGGAGTTTGATTTTGCGGTCACTCCTGCTTGGAGAATGGTCCAAGCATTCTGCTTGCCAATGCTCTTCAACCAGGTTTAGACTTAGTTTGATTGATGGCAATGGGTTTCAGGTTTGTCTGATTGTAGGGGCACCACTGTCGGCAATGAATTAACAAATAAATTGAATGGACAAATAAATAAATAAATGAATAAACAAATTAATTAATTAATTAATTAATAGGACTCAGTGTAACGGTTTCTCAAAGGTTTAAAAATTCCCGAAATTTCAAACCGATGTTAAGCCGTTTATTTGTGTCCCGTTGATGTCTAGAATATTGATATTCCAGCTTTTATGACGTAAATTTCATGGAAATTTCTCCTTGAAACCTTGTAAATGCCGGATTCCTTTTGCAATTTCCTAGGTATAAGTTAATGAACAAAATTCTTGAAATTTATGAACATCGAAATATGAATAGTTTATCGGATATGAAATTAAATTAATTACATTTTTTTAATTCTCCATAGTAATTTTAATTTGCTTTACCGATGGCTTTCTCGATAATATAAAATCAGGAAGAGTATCTAGGTTTGCTGTTGACGAATGGCCTCGTCTTATTTTTCAAGATAACCGTTAGAATGTATTCTTAATGTGAGAATGTTAGCTTTCTATGTGCGATAAAGCATGATTTGAATGTTCTTCAACGATAACAATACTTATAAAGAGTAATTTATCTTTCGTATCATATTCGGTTTTAGTTTTCTGTAAAAAAAAAAAACTATTGTGCCGGCTTTGTCTGTCCGTCCAGAATGTTAGTCCGCCCTCAGATCTTAAAACTGCATGAGGCTAGAGGAAATGTGGTATGTTGGTCATCCACCCCCCAATCATCAGACATAAAGCAGCCATCTATCCTCATTTTTTATTTTATTTTTGAGTTAAAGTTAGACATAATCGTGCGTCTGGCAATAAAACCAGGCCACCACCGGAGCCGTGGTTAAAGTTTCATGGGCGCGTCATACACTTTTACTGAGACCACCAAATGATAAATCATTTTTCGATTACACTAAAAACTGCTGCAGGCTAGAAACTTCGGTGCCTTTTTTACTTGTTTAATATATGCTTTGAAATAGGCCTAGCGAATCAGAATCTAATCTCTTAGGCTCTGTAACCCAGAACACGAGGACATAAACAACGTATCTAAATCATGTCTTCGTTCTGAGCTTTCTCTCTCTCTCTCTCTCTCTCTCTCTCTCTCTCTCTCTCTCTCTCTCTCTCTCTCTCTCTCTCTCACCACAGCCGAGTAGACTGGGTTCTCATTCCTGAGCCCTCTGCTGATCGGTGCCCTTCTCGACTTTCGAGATCGCAAGTTCTTCCTCTTCACCTGCCTGTCATGACCAAGAAAGTTAGATTCCGGCTCGTTCCCTTAAACACTAAGGACTCATTGGAAACTGCCCTCCACCATTATCTATCACCATCACCATATTTCCACTAACTCGCGCTATTATAACCAAAACAGGTCTCATAGTACCCTTTCTCTTTCAGAAGATTCACTGAGTACATATATCACTTCCCCAAGAGGGCATAGACTCAGTGCAAAACCCAGATGTAAACACCCTCTTATGTCAAACTGTTCAAGCAATACAATAAAACATTCTGGCTTAAACTTTGTGGCTATCTGTACACCTTCAAGGGCGATCTTGTTAATTGCCTAGATGCTATTTGACATTCTCAAACAACAGTACACCATTTTCTATAGAACTTGGATGTATAGAAAATGGTGCACTGATCCCTAGATAAGCTATGTGTTCTCTTTTAATGACTGATTAACAGGATTTTTGCCTTTAATTTCCTTTAGTCTTCTTCTTATGGTCCATTCTAAGCCCTTTATAAAAAAAAAACTGAACTCTGTGCCTTTGCGTTCATCATCCCCTAAGATGCGATTTTTCACTCTTATACAGATGTACCACATTTATAGTTTATCGCAATTTTGTGGACACTCTTCGTAATAACATACAGCGCAATTGATTCATTGCCTGGTCATAGCTCTCTGAACAAGTTTTGATAACTATGTGAAACTTCAGATGGTCCTTCTGTCATGTCATTCTTTAGCTTACTCATTGCCTATTGAAATTCACCTCTCTGTATAGTTAACATTTAATTTTTCCCAGTTACCTCATCCCCATGGTTCTTTTCTTGCACTGACTATCCAGCGATTCTCCTTTTAATACTGTTTCTAGTAAAAGAGGTCGCAAGAATCATAAACCATTTACACTGTCTTGCTTGAAGAACTTTATAAATATTTTCCTTACATTGGTGAGCAGTATTTCCCACAGTTTCCTTGTTACTTTTCCTCAGTACTCTTTTACTTATCAGTTGTATTTACTACTTGTCTGTTATTTATTTATTATCTGTTTCTGAACCTATGCATTACCTTTATTGTTTTCCTTTAGCAATTCAATAAATACTTACACACAAACCTCACATACTTATACACAAACCTAGGTGTATGCACTCTGCATATGACGATTACGTCCCATTTCTATATTACTATAATGTACTCTTGCATATGAGGATATATGCAGTTAGAATGTTCAATGTCTCTGGATAATGACCGTTTGAATCTTTATCAAGAGAAAGTTACCAGACAATGCAGGCAACATCATTTAGATTATTCATGCCTTTTCTTACCTGGATTTAGCCAGAATCCTTCCACCAAAGCAACTGTTTACTTTTGGCTGATAAGGGATATCAACCTTTGACACCAATTATTTTAAAGGTTGGAAAGCTTTTATGAACCGAATAAAAAGACCAAGTCAGTGAATACTGATTTTAATATCATGCCTGTGGTCAATATTTAACATAATTAAATATTTTCAATCTTTTAAAGCTAAGTCATTTGAGCAGCAGGTTAAAGTACCTGAAAAATTGGCGTGAGCTTTACCAGACTATCAGGTACTTGGGAAGGTACAAACTCCTCCACCCATGATCAGGAAGCCTCTTGTGGCAGGTCAGCCGTTGTTGTCGCCGTGTCTTTCCGTTAGCCGTGGTAACCGTAACGGTAAGGATACCCTCGGTATCCGTGGTACCGGTAACCATATCTGTATGGATGGTGGTGGTGGTGGTGGCCATACCCATAACCATACTGAGGATCAGCCTCAGGATCAGCAGAAGGTTCCGGATCAGCAGAGGGTTGCGGATCAGCAGAGGGTTCCGGATCAGCAGACGGTTCCGGATCGGGATCAGCGGACCTCTTGTGCTTGTGGGGATAGTGAGAGTGATGGTGATGATGGGGATGTTTGTAGTAGCCGTAATGGTGACCATAGTGATGTGGGTAGTAGACATGTCTGTGACCATACCCATAGCTGTAAGGATGAGAAGGATCTGCTGTAGGATCAGCTGTAGGGTCAGCTGATGGTTCAGGATCAGCAGATGGTTCTGGATCAGCAGACGGTTCTGGATCAGGATCAGCGGACCTCTTGTGCTTGTGAGGATAGTGAGAGTGATGGTGGTGATGGGGAATGTTTGTAGTAACCATAATGGTGACCATAATGATGTGGGTAGTAGACATGTCTATGCCCATACCCATAGCTGTAAGGATGGGAAGGATCTGCTGTAGGATCTGCGTTGGGTAGTGGCTCTGGGTCAGCTAAGGGTTCCGGTTCAGCAGAAGGTTCGGGGTCAGCAGAGGGTTCTGGATCAGCAGACCTCTTGTGTTTGTGGTGGTGGTGGTGGGAGTGATGATGGTGATAAGGATGTTTGTAATAGCCATAATGGTGACCATAGTGATGTGGGTAGTAGACATGCCTGTGACCATACCCATAGCTGTAAGGATGAGAAGGATCTGCTGTAGGATCTGCATCAGGTAGTGCCTCTGGTTCAGCTGAGGGTTCTGGATCAGCAGAAGGTTCGGGGTCAGCAGAGGGCTGTGGATCAGCAGACCTCTTGTGTTTGTGGTGGTGGTGGTGGGAGTGATGATGGTGATAAGGATGCTTGTAATATCCATAATGGTGACCATAGTGATGTGGGTAGTAGACATGCCTGTGACCATACCCATAGCTGTAAGGATGAGAAGGATCTGCTGTAGGATCTGCGTCAGGTAGTGCCTCTGGGTCAGCTGAGGGTTCTGGATCAGCAGAAGGTTCAGGGTCAGCAGAGGGCTCCGGATCAGCAGACCTCTTGTGCTTGTGGTGGTGGTGGTGGTGGGGGAGTGGTGATGGTGATAAGGATGTTTGTAGTAGCCATAATGGTGACCATAGTGATGTGGGTAGTAGACATGTCTATGACCATACCCATAGCTGTAAGGATGGGAAGGATCTGCTGTAGGATCTGCGTCGGGTAGTGCCTCTGGGTCAGCTGAGGGTTCAGCAGAAGGTTCGGATCAGCAGAGGGTTCTGGATCAGCGGACCTCTTGTGCTTCAGAAGGTGGTAAGTGCGAGGATGGTGAGGATGTCCGTGGTAACCATACCTGTAACCGTAATGATGAGGATGGTAGACATGTTTGTGACCGTACCCATAGCTATGAGTATAAGAAGGATCTGCATCGGGTACTGGCTGCGGATCAGCTGAGGGTTCTGGATCAGCTGATGGTTCAGGATCAGCTGACCTCTTACCTAATCCATGGATCTGAGGAGCAATGTAAGAGGTAGCACCTCCTGGGTGCAGGGCAACGCCTTTTCCATCAGCCTTCTTCAGGGGCAGGTAGGGATGGCGGCCATAGTAGTGGAAGTAGCGGTGAGGATAATAAGGACGGTAAACGTAAGGTTTCTTTGCCTCTGGTTCAGGGTCAGGGTCAGGGTCGGGGTCTGCCTGCACCGTCGCCGCAATCAGCAGGCACAAAAACGTCCAGACCTGTGGAAAAGGAAGAGGGTGGCCGCGTTAAGATTTGACGTGTGTGAAGGGCTTTGCTAAAGCAAGACCAAGGTCAGCTGGAATGTTCTTGCTAAGTTCATTCGCATATCAAAGTGATTTGCCACTTCAGCTGCGTTTAAATTTGCAATTTGAAGTGCAAGTTCACTCACAGAATTTGTAAGCAATATGTGCGAAGTTAAAAGGCTCTGAAATTTCGAAAATGGCAATCTAATTTTCTTCAAAGTCCATTAAGCCTGAAGAACTGTAATGACAAGAGATTAAATTGAGTACCACTGTCACCCTTACCAATACAAACCTAATTAAGACAAGATCTCTGAGAAAGATTGAGACATTCTAATGTTTTATGAACGGAAAAAACAAATTGAACTCTAAGATTTAATCTGTTGTACAAGGTGTTGGGCAAAATGATAACGGAAAAGATTAGGACAATTTCCCTCCCCTAAAAAACCAAAGAATCACAAGAAAAAATGTCTACTGCCACTTTATTCAACCCGGTTTTTCCTTAAAAAGCTGGGTATAAATGAAAATAAGCATTATATCCACAGCCATTACAATGACTCACAATGGCTATTTTCATCGTGTTTAGATTTCTCTGAAATGGCTATATTCAGGTATGACCGATAATGAGTCATTGTTGTTGAAGCTACAGGACGTAAATTGCAAAAGATAAATGTATAAATGAAAAAGTGTTGGCAAAAGACAGATATTCACATGTAACGGCTTTAATGAATAAAAGGGAATCTAATAAAAAAAAAATAATGGATCCAATATTTACCGCCAAAAAAGTTCACTTTGTTTGTTCAATAGAAACTAATGAAGAATTGAAGTAAATATCAAAAACATTGTAATCAACTTAGTGCCATTCATGGCATAAAAGTAATAATCCCACCGCATTGGAAACCTAATTATTATCAAATGTTTATATTAGTGATGACATTACAGTTAGCGCCCCCCCCACCAAAAAAAACCGTCAATTAAAAACATTTTCAAAGCGAAGAAAACGCTATTCATAGCAATGTAGCGAGAGAGAGAGAGAGAGAGAGAGAGAGAGAGAGAGAGAGAGAGAGAGAGAGAGAGAGAGGTTAATTTAGCAACATCAAATAATCACAGAAAAAAGTAATGAAACTCACCAAACACCTCGATTTGGAGAGATACTAAAAACTCCTCTTGATTGGAGAGAGAGAGAGAGAGAGAGAGAGAGAGAGAGAGAGAGAGAGAGAGAGAGAGATTAATATACGCTCATACAGAGTAACAGTATAGAAAATATCCTCGTCAAGGAGCTCGCTAAACTCTTCTTGGTTAGAGAGAGAGAGAGAGAGAGGGAGAGATTTAGGCTTTTACAAAATAATAATAATTAAGAAAAAACTCGTCATGAAAATCACAAACTCCTTTTGGTTTGAGAGAGAGAGAGAGAGAGAGAGGCTGATAGATTAATTTAGGCTCATACAAAATGATACTAATAAGAAAAAATCCTCATAAAACTCACTAAACTCCTCATAGTCGTTCCTTTCCTAGTCACCGCCGCTCCTCCAGGTGGCTTTAGCTCACGAGATGAGGGACTTCAGGAGCCTCTGCTGAGTCCCTCGGCGCCTCCACCTTATATACAGGCGCTGGGGCGTCCTTCGGGGTGGGAGTGGCCTACAGGATATCTGACCGAGCGAACGGCACGCCCCGTACCAAACCAAGCAGCTGCGTCTCTGAAAATCCTTCGAAGGGGAAAATTCAGAAGGAAAAAATAAAATGTTTCTCGTTGTTTCCCGCATTTCAGTTCCAGCCTCCGGAGATGCGGATGGTGCAAGTTCTTGGAGATAAAAGGATTCCAATTTATGCGTAATGAGGCAGTGCTTGTGGGTGGGTGGGAGGATGGGGGTGGGTGGGAGGAGGAAATGGGAAAAGGGGGGTGGGGCGGCTAAGGAAGGGAGCTCCCAATGAGACCCCAAGATAGATTAGGCCAATTATAGCGACAGCTTGTCACTGATCATCCGGTAATTAGCGACAACCCCCTAATTAGGGCGAAGTCGCTTCTTGCACAATTAGCAAAGGGGCTCCTCTCCCAACTCCTGCAGAAGGAAGGAGGCGCCTTTTGTTGTAGCTGTCGGCTGTTGTAGGTGATTTTGCTGCCCTTGTTGAAGTTCTCGTATTGTATTGTATTGTATTATAGAAGGGTACAAGCAATAAGCCGTGACTTTCATGCATTGGTGACTTGTTATGTAATGACTTTCACAGACTTGCATTTATACATAGCATAGAATGCCTTTCAATAAAATGGTGTATTTATTAACGAAGGAATTTCAGAGATATATTTCATACTGAATACTTTTCAAAGAATGATGTATTTCCTTTTGTGTGAATATTTAAAGAAATACTTTTTATACAGTCTGAATTTCACGGAACCAATAGTTATATTAAAGTGTCTTTCATTACAGTATCAATAATAACAGTGATAATATCAATAGTGGTAGAATTGACATAATTTCTTGCATTTATTATTATTATTATTATTATTATTATTATTATTATTATTATTATTATTATTATTATTATTATTATTATTATTATTATTTACTGCACATATTACTAGACCCGTTTTACGATGATCTCCTTCTCAAAGGCGAAAAAGTCAAACTGCTTTTGGGAACAACGAAGCGATTAGGAAATTCAAGAGTTTTAAGAATTAGTGAAAAAGGTTATATAAATTGCTCATTGATGGAGTGTCTCCTCTCCTCCATTACCGATCTTTGGAATTCCCTTTCTCCTTCTGTGCTCCCTGTCGTTATCATACCCGGAGGTTTTAGTATAAAAAGATACTAATGACATTTTAACAATAACGCTAAAATGACGCTAAAAAGGATAAGTAATTATACAGTTACTTAGAAGAATTTTACCCTAAAGACACAATTAATTGTAAGAATCTTACTCCCCACAGACGCAGTAGCTTAGAAGAATCTTACTTTCACAGACGCAGTCGCTTAGAAGAATCTTACCCTCACAGACGCAGTTACTTAGAAAATCTTACCCTCACAGACGCAGTTACTTAAAAGAATCTTACCCTCGCAGATGCAGTTACTTAGAAAAATCTTACCCTCACAGACGCAGTTACTTGAAAGAATCTTACCCTCACAGGCGCAGTTACTTAGAAAAATCTTACTCTCACAGACGCAGTTACTTAGAAGAATCTTACCCTCTGAGACAGTTACTTAAAAGAATCTTACCCTCACAGACGCAGTTACTTAAAAGAATCTTACTCTTACAGATGCAGTTACTTAAAAGAATCTTATCCTCACGGATGCACTTACTTTAAAAGAATCTTACTTATCCTCACGGATGCACTTAGAAGAATTTTACCTTCACAGACGCAGTTACTTAAAGAATCTTAGAAAATTCCATATTCTCTCACAGACGCAGTCACTGAGAAGACTCTTACCTTCACAGACGTAGTTACCCAGAAGAATCCTACGCCCCGACAGCAATTACTTAAAAGAATCCTACCCTCACAGACGTTAGTCTTCCTCCCCCGGGAACCTGACGCGGCGAGAACTGCAGGTGATCAATACGGAAAAATAATCATCGGCGCCCATCTGAAGTAGCCTTTGGAAGTTTCAGCTGATTACCAAAACTTCCGCGAAGAGAAATAAGTCTTTTGAATCCCCCTTCCTCTGTTATGGGAACATTACAAATAATTACGGGGATTGGTCGTCTGTGTAATTACGGTGATGGCGCTTTAGTTGTTCGAGAAGGAAAGAAAAAGAAAATTGATAAAAATTAATCGTTTGGGAATACTGATGAAGAAAGTTAACAGCTACTAGACTTAGAAAGAAATTCATAAAAATTAATCGTTTGGGGATATTGATGTGTAGAGAGTTTGTAGGAACTAGGCCTGCATTCGTAGCAATGTTATCTATATTAATTTCCAGTGGATGATATTTATACACCTATCGACTTAATTAATAGGCCTAAGGTCTCATTCATACTCTAGCTGATTGAATTGATAGCCACGGAGTTATCATTTGTAACCATCTCGACTTATCAATTAGAACCTCTAATAGCCAGTAGCCTATAAATTAGAACCTCTAATAGCCACTAGCTTACCATATAGAACCTATAATAACCACCAACCTATCATTTAGAACCTTAAATAGCCACCAACCTATCATTTACAACCTTAAATAGCCACCAACCTGCCATTTAGAACCTTCTCAAATAGCCACCAACCTATCATTTAGAACCTTAAATAGCCAACAACCTATCATTTAGAACCTTAGATAGCCACAAACCTATCATTCAGAACCTCATATAGCCACCAACATGTCATTTGAAATCTCAGATGGCCACCAACCTATCATTTAGAACCTTCTCAAATAGCCACCAACCTATCATTTAGAACCTTCTCAAATAGCCACCAACCTATCATTCAGAACCTTTAATAGTCACAGACCTATCATTTAGGACCTCAAATAGCCATCAACCTGTCATTTAAAACCTCAGATGGCCACCAGTTAATCATTTAGAACCTTCTCAAATAGCCACCAACCGGCCATTTAGAACCCTCTCAAATAGCCACCATCCTATCATTTAGAACCTTAGATAGCCACAGACTTATCATTCAGAACCTTATATAGCCACCAACCAGTCATTTGAAACCTCAGATGGCCACCAACCTATCATTTAGAACCTTCTCAAATCGCCACCAACCTATCATTTAGAACCTTAAATAGCAACCAACCTGCCATTTAGAACCTTAAATAGCCACCAACCTATCATTTAAAACCACAGATGGCCACCAACCTATCATTCAGAAACCTCAAAAAGCCATCAACCTGTCATTTAAAACCTCAGATGGCCACCAGTCAATCATTTAGAACCTTCTGAAATAGCCACCAACCTGCCATTTAGAACCTTCTCAAATAGCCACCAACCTGTCATTTAGAACCTTAAATAGCCACAAACCTCTCATTCAGAACCTCATATAACCACCAACCAGTCATTTGAAACCTCAGTTGGCCACCAACCAGTCATTAAAGCTGGACTTACGGCCGTAGAGGTTACATTGGCGCTTCTTAGGCTAACTGATTAACCACATAGCCATTATATGTGCGGTAGTTTAGAGCTCTTAACCAGTTCGTGGTTTAGAACTTTTAACCAATTCGGGGTACCTCCATTATGTGACATTGTTTTGAGGTCTTCTATTCAATTTCAAGGCCTTCGTAAATTATACTAAGGCTCTTTATTTCTCATCTTCACTCTATAAAGAAAATATTTTTTATGTTAAGAGAGAAACAGTGGCTTTTTAATGTAGTGTATCCATCTGGCCGGTGTCGAATAAGAGTCGAAATTGCGTCCCTTTGGTGTGTGTTTGTGTGTGTGTTTGTGTGTGTGCGTGCGTGCGTGATGGGAGAATATACATACACACACACATGTATCTATATATATGTGTGTGTGTGCATGTTTGAGTGCGTTTTTTTATTGCTACTTCACAAAACTAAACAACGCTATGATTCCATAATACAACAAGAAACAAACAGATACTTGTAAAATGTTATTAATGCTCTCTTTTATAAGTGAGCAGACTTAATAACTCTCTCTCTCTCTCTCTCTCTCTCTCTCTCTCTCTCTCTCTCTCTCTCTCTCTCTCTCTCTTTTACCACCCGCCTTGAGATCTGGAATTAAATTTCCGTTATATCAGTGGGACAAGAAATAGCATTGGGCCTTCCGGCAGTTTATCATGCGAGAGAGAGAGAGAGAGAGAGAGAGAGAGAGAGAGAGAGAGAGAGAGAGAGAGAGGCTAGGTGGCTGCTTTGTGTTGCAAAATGAGATATTATGTGTATATGTATAATATATATATATATATATATATATATATATATATATATATATAACTATATATATATATATATATATATATATATATATATATATATATATATATATATATATATATATGCAATGTATATTTGCAAGATCTTTCGCCTTTGCTCTAAAGAATTCTTTCCAAACGAACTACATACAAATGAAAAACAAAAAGGATTGCAAACGAAGACTCCGATTCACAAATAACCACTGAGATTAAAGGAGCATACAATCATTTTAATCCTCACTGGGGACAATACAACCTAAGTATAGCTCTTCACATTAGGAACAATTGTCTTGGATTAACTCAAGTACGGGATTAACTAGGGAGAGGTAAAGGGCATTAGGGAGGATTACTGAGTTTCTTCAGTACCCCTTTAAATCTCCTCCGTAGGGAGGGTAGTGCTGTCATTGCACCTCATGCGGTGCGCTGTAGGCATTACGTAGGGTTCTCTGCAGCGTGCCTTTTCGTTCCTTTTTACTGTACCTCCTTTCGTATTCTTTTCTTCCATTTTGCTTTCCTCAACCCTCTCCTAACAACTGATCCGTAGTGCAACTGCGAGGTTTTACCCCGAGTTCGAGTCTCCGCCCGGCTAATGAAGAATTAGAGGAATTTTTTTCTGGTGATGGAAATTCATTTCTCGCTATAATGTGGTTCGGATTCCACAATAAGCTGTAGGTCCCGTTGCTAAGTAACCAGTTGGTTCTTAGCCACGTAAAATAAGTCTAATCTTTCGGGCCAGCCCTAGGAGAGCTGTTAATCAGCTCAGTTTTCTGGTTAAACTGAGGTATACTTAACTTTTTTTTCCTCCTGTTACACCCTTCAGACCTTTTTACCGTCAGTTTCCGTTTCAGCGCTGAATGGCCTCAGAGGTCCCAGTGCTTGGCCTTTGTCCTAAATTCTATTTTCAATTCAGTTCAGATCCTTTGAATCTCATTCGACCATCCTGCGTATACAGACCTTGGCTTCAATAGATATTATTTTCGTTTTAGCTGAATCTAACCTCATTGGTGTTATCACAGGTTATAGAAGATTTATATTAATAATATTATTATATTTTATTATGGGAGCAATCAATCAGTTCTACGTGATTTTTCACTTTGGGACAGTTGTAACCGAATTTGAATTATTCTGAAATTTAATTCATTGCTGGTCGCGTCCAAATAAAACGTTTCATAGTCTATAATGGGAGATTTTGTAAACAATGTTGCTATTTTGGTGAGGATAGTTTTTTTTATAAGAATGTTTTTCATAGATTGTTTATATTATATATATATATATATATATATATATATATATATATATATATATATATATATATATATATATATATATAGTATATAGACATATAGATATATAGATAGACAGATAGATATTTAGATAGATAGATTGATAAATGATAGATAGATAGATAGATAGATAGATAGATAAATAGGAATTATTCACTTTAAGCTGACGCTTGCATCAAAGAGAGAGAGAGAGAGAGAGAGAGAGAGAGAGAGAGAGAGAGAGAGAGAGAGAGAGAGAAATTTACTGTACTGAACACCACTTCAAAAACTTTAAATTAATCACCTGACTTCGGTTAGATAATAGGCCTATGAAAAGTATCTTTAACTCACATAAAGTTCCATAGACTAAAACGAAAAAAAAAATGTCGATAGAAGATCTATAGAAAAAAAAAAGATAACCGACCACCTGACGTCATCACTTCCGGTTGCATGCAGCCAGTCGTAGAACCGAAAGTTAATTTGATGGAGGAGTGCACTGGTTACCTGAGTTATAACCAGGGCTATCCAATTTGATGGGTGGTTATCTTAAGGCCTAAAGGGAAGAAATGGCCCACCAAGATGGCTGCCGTCTGGCGGGCAAGGGATTGGGATCCCTAGGCCTGATTATTTTATCATTTTATTTTATTTTATTTTATTTCATTTCGTGAAGAGAGTAACGACGATTTTTGCAAGGTGAAAAGGCATGTAATTTATATATTCATTTTATGATGAGTGATTGGCTTCCTTATTTTATTTCATTTTATTTTATTTTGTGAAGAGAGTAATGACGATTTTATATAAGGTGAAAACAGACATATTCATTCCATGATATGATTGGCTTCCTTATTTTATTTCATTTTATTTTATTCTGATGAGTGATTTTTGCAAAGCATAATTTATGTATTCATTTTATTTTAATTTATTTTATTTTATTTTGTGAAGAGAGCAATGACGATTTTATGTAAGGTGAAAAGGCACGTAATTTATATATTAATTTTATGATGAGTGATTGGGTTCCTTATTTTATTTTATTTCGTTTTATTTTATTTTATGAAGAGAGTAATGACGATTTTATATAAGGTGAAAAAGTCGTATGTAGTTTATATATTTATTTTGTGGTGAGTGATTGGCTTTCTAGACATGAATTGTTATAATTTGCTTTTTATTTTATTTTATTTAATTTTGTGGAAAGAGTGATGGCGATTTTATATAAGGTTTCAAAAGGCTTACGTGTATCATGTCTTGACTGTGAAATGAGTGATGCAAATTTTATTTAAGCCTATACAGACTAGAGTATTTTATATCTTTATTTTCTGGTGAAGGGAGAAATGCTACCAAAACTTACCTTTTTTATTTTATATATTTATTTTCTGACTTTTTTCATATATTTATTTTCCGACTTTTTTATTTCATATATTTATTTTGTGATTTTTTTCATATGTTTATTTTCTGACCTTTTCTATTTCATATATTTATTTTCTGACTTTTTTTTATTTCAAATATTTATTTTCTGACTTTTTATTTCATATATTTATTTTCTGACTTTTTTCATATATTTATTTTTTGCTTTATTTCATATATTTATTTTCTGACTTTTTTATTTCATATGTTTATTTTCTGACTTTTTAATTTCATATATTTATTTTCTGACTTTTTCATATATTTATTTTTGACTTTTTTATTTCATATATTTATTTTCTGACTTTTGTAATTTCATATATTTATATTCTGACTTTTTTCATATATTTATTTTCTGACCTTTTTTATTTCATATATCTATTTCCTGGCAATGGACGAATAATATTGAATGCCCTCGCGTCAGTTGAAGATGACTGACAAGTTGTCAGACGAACGAAAATAAAAAAAAAATGAATAAATATTTATATTTTTTTTTGAAATGGAGAAACATATTTTCATTTCAGAGTTGAAGTATTTTATTCACTCGTGCAATTATGGTAAGGTCTTAAAATAGTATATGAGGGCTGCTGTGGACCTCTGGAGTTGGACCAACCACATGCTTCGGGTAAAAATGGTCTCTGTGTGTGAGAAGATTTCAGGTTCGAATTCAGATCCGAGATATTTTTTTTTTTTTTTTGGCCCTGGCGGAGGTTTGCGTTGACGAACAATGTTACCCACGGAAACAAATCTATTTATACTGAGAAACAGAAGTCCGAAACTGATGTGGAAGCAGAAAAGAGAGCAAAAGGGACAGGAAATTGATATATATCAACTTTACAACAAACTGGAGCGCAGTTCTATATGATAATTCTATTTACATACTCGTTCAATTGAATTTATCTATGATCGCTTTCACTCTAACTGAGAACTTTCTCTCTCTCTCTCTCTATCTCTCTCTCTCTCTTTGTCTGTCCATCGCAGCGGTATCACTCTTGGCTATCAACCAGGGAGCCCGTGTTCGATCCCCAGGCTTGGGCGAGGAAAGGAATGACATAGGGCGTTTACTTAATAATAATAATAATTCAGTATGCCTGTGTTGTATATGTAACTGATTGTTACTCAACTGATGTGCGTCGGAGATGGAATTGACGGAGAGAGAGAGAGAGAGAGAGAGAGAGAGAGAGAGAGAGAGAGAGAGAGAGAGAGAGAGAGAGAGAATACAAATACCAGACGCGAAAACGTAACGGCCTCGACGAGGTAAAATTACCTCCACTTGGATGAATCCGTAATAAAAAAAACATTCCCTATTTCTCTCAGAAATAGACTGTGCATATATTATCGAGTACTCTCTCTCTCTCTCTCTCTCTCTCTCTCCTCCTCCTCCTCTCTCCTTCCTCCTTCCTCCTCCTCCTCCTCCTCCTCCTCCTCCTCCTCCACTCTCCAGGAAAAGATAAATAAAGATATAAAAAGAGAGGGAAATGATCAGGAACACGAATTCCTTCCTTAGAGCCTTAAGTAAGTCGCCATCATCGGAACCCTCGACCCGTTTATGGTGTCTTGACCCGACCGCTCGACTTCGGATCTCATGAGACCGTAAAATCGACTGAAAGCATTTTGGGACGAGGAGAAGAAGAGGAATAAGAGGAGGAGGAGGAGGAGGAAGAAGAAGAGGAGGAGGAGGAGGAGGAAGAAGAATAAGAGGAGGAGGAGGAGGAGGAGGAGAAAGAGGAGGAGGAGGAGGAGGGAGGAGAAGAAGAAGAGGGGAGGAGGAAGGAGGAGGAGGAGTAGGAGGAGGAGGAGGAGGAGGAGGAGGAGGGGAGGAGGATAAGAGAGAGGATACATAGAATGAAATTTTGGATTATGTGAAAAATTATAAGAAAAATTCTGGAAAGAAGAAGAGAGGAGGAAGAGGAGGAGAATAAATAAGAGGATACATAGAATGAAATTTTCAAATTGACTAAGAATAATAGATAAACTAGACTCTGGTAGGAAGGAGGAGAAGAGAAAGATTCTCGCGAGAAATAAGAGAATTTGGATAAGAAAAATAGAAAACAGAGGAACTTTGAGGAGAAGGAGAAGAATAAACCGATAAGAAGGAGAAAGAAAAGAAATCAGGCTTAAAGAGAGAGAGAGAGAGAGAGAGAGAGAGAGAGAGAGAGAGAGAGAGAGAGGAAGAGTGGCATGGTGGACAGTTTTAAAATGATGGTTCTGAGGTCGTTGATATTTTTGTAAATGAATCGATATTCGAAAAAATAAAGGTCTTTATTATTACATATAAAGGTTACTATACTGTATCTTAGCGCTTCTTTATAAGTTTTTCAGCCAGAATGTAGCAAGGTAATAATTCCTCCTAAATATTAAACAAATTCATAAACTATAAATAAGTATTTAATGTACATAAACTATATATATATTTAAAAAGCCCGGAAAAAGCTGAATATAAATGTATGCAAACGATATCCAACCATTTATTGTACAGCTACATATTTCAAAATTAAACTCAAGATCAATCCCACGCCTGTTTCTTGATAAATACATCGTGCTCCTGTGGATCTCAGCAATGAATTATTTTTTATTATTATTTATTATTTCAATAGGTGAAACCAATTCACATTGAACAAGCACACTAAAGAGGCAATTGACTTGAAATTCAAGCTTCCAAAGAATGTTGGTTTCAACCTCCCACCGCAGACCCCACACTGCACCAGTAACTGGTCATGCATGATACAGAACCAGTGATTTTTCATCGCCCTGGGGGAGACGCGAACCCGAGACATCTGAGTGGAATGCCATGACACCATCCACTATACCAGGGACCTGGAACTCAGTTGAATGTAGTGGGTCGCAGCTAGGGAAGAGGTGAGTTTTGCTCTAACAACCTCATTCGAATAAAGGTGGAAAAAATAAAGCAACCCAAAATGTTATTACACATGTGCAATAAGCTTGCGCTTGTGAACCTTAGTTGGAAAATTGCGCAGAGAGCAATTATCCTTTACTAACTCGAAAAGAGGCTCAGATGGTGCTTTAAATTTAGACAACCCCCTCCCCCTTTCCCTGATTCAAGCATGCCTCCCCCTTCCCCGGGTCAAGCATCCCCTCCCCCCCCCTTTGCTACACACCTGCAATTACTTCGCACACTTTCACGGGCGCCGAAGAATTTTAATTTCGTTGAAAGGGGAGGGGTGGCCGCCCCTCTCCCTCCACCACCCCACCACCCCAACCGTCATAGACTGCCTGCCAAAATGTGGGTATTGGAATTCTATATTAACCTCTCTCGGGCTGAAACGAGAGGTATGAAATAGCTCGGTACAAGCTGAAGCTACCGAATTATTTCGCTTTTATTCAGGAGGATTCACGATTAAATTTCGCGTGTTTTAATATCAAGGATGGAGAGAATTTGTTCGTTCGTTCATTTGATTGTCTTAAATGACCTCATTTTCCAGCGTTTTCCAGGTCATTGTTAGCCAAGGGGTGCTACCTGTAAGCTTATACCTTGTTAGGGTCCCTTGTGGAAGAATATTTAGTCAAAGGCTGAGAGACCTTGAGTCAATGGCTGAGAGACCTCCCTTCGAAGAAAGGACCCACTTTTGGAGGAGTTAGGAAGGCAGAAAGAGGATTCCAAATCCTTCCTAGCAGAGGTTACAGTGACACTACAGTTTAACTCTCTAGATTCATCTAGATGCTGAAGGTGTTACTTCCTAAAGAGGGACTGCATAACACATGGCCACTACCGATCTCGGAAGGCTGCACCGTGTTGGTCGTTGGTTTGCAAGAAGGACAGTAACAACCATACGATCCTGACTATCCGACCTAGTTGCGTGCACACCATGAACAGTAAATCTCGATGTACTTCATTCCTATCTATAGGCATCTATAAGAATTGCAGTTTATATCTGGATGTCACTGGGATGAATAAGAATTTTTCATGAGTGCAGTGTGAACACAACCATAGATACAACGTATTATAAGTAAACAGTCACACACATACCATACGTAAACGAAAAAAAATGGTTTCTTTCAATATAAGGTTACTTGATGTGCCATCGGTGGCCAGAAGTCCCTGTTGTTTCTAAACCAGGCAGAGGTTCGAATCCCACTGGTGACGTAGCACTTATCAATTATAATTCCCCTTTGGCGAAAGGTATTCCCGAGGTGTGGTGAACTGTATATTAAACGATATTTGCGTCCTAATTTTTTAATATATACACATATATATTTATATATATATATATATATATATATATATATATATATATATATATATATATATATATATATATATATATATATATATATATATATGTATGTGTGTGTGTGTGTGTGTGTGATGTGTATTCGTACCTATACACCAGATTACCACTCTCCTAGAAGCAACAGCAAACTGAGGAAGATCGCTGATCCAATGGGAAGTTTTCCAACTTCCAGAAAAGTTACCGAGATAAAATAGAATGAACATCTTGACTCGTGCACACGAGAGCATCTTGACAGCAAAAGCAACCTTGACAGCCACCCGTCTGTCAGACCATGACAGACAAGTGTCACTGCGGTTTTGCTTGCATTCTATACGTTAGCCTTTTTTGTTGAGACTTTTATAGCCTTTTTTCAACAGATCTTGACGACGTATGGAGTTCCTTGGCTTGTAGGAGAGGGTACGCGAATTTTACAGGCATTTAGTTGCGTAGTAAGTTTCTCTCTCTCTCTCTCTCTCTCTCTCTCTCTCTCTCTCTCTCTCTCTCTCTCTCTCTGTCTTCGTGTATTTTTTATTTCTTTGCATTTTCTCTGTGCATTCATAAGCGCGTTTGATTTCAAATCGAGGCAAAACGGTTTTTATGTGATTTGCTTCAAATTTAAATATCCGTCTGCTTAATAGTGAATATAAGTAAAAGTCAAGCTTGTACAAATGACCGAATTCAAAATTCAAATATATATATATATATATATATATATATATATATATATATATATATATATATATATATATATATATATATATATATATATGTATATATGTGTGTGTGTATATATATATATTATATATATACCATATATATATATATATATATATATATATATATATATATATATATATATATATATGTGTGTGTGTGTGTGTGTAGTGTGATAATTACACCATATGTATATGTCATATATGTGTGTGTTAGTGATAATTACTGGTCATATAAAAATTTTAGCTATAAAAAAACCAACACATTAAGACCTTAGGCATTTTTATCCCAATAATTTCCGAAAACAACCAAGTGAATATTACCACAACCTAAAATCTCTCTCTCTCTCTCTCTCTCTCTCTCTCTCTCTCTCTCTCTCTCTCTCTCTCTCTCTCCACCCACAATGAGTCATTGTCACTGACTGTGATTTGATAACAGAAAAACTTCTTTTCCCATTTTGTCCGAAATCGTCTCTTGGCTGTTCACAGTGTAACTGCACTCAGAAGAATGTCCGTAACAAGACAGAGAGAATCTCCTTTGTGTTTCTTCAGCTCCAAATTACACTTCAGGTTCCCCCCAAAAACAATGCAAGCATATGGCGCCGTGACTCATCCGCCCCTCTGCCCCAAAAAACGAAGGAATTCTCTTGGTCCGTCTCCGTCGTGCGTGTGAATTTACTTATTACTTACATCCGGGGTTTTGGAACGGAAGCCCTCCGCCTTCTCCTCCTCCTCCTCCTTCCCCTCCTCCTCCTCCTCCTCCCTCCTCCTCGTGGGTACGCCCTCTCGTGAGGTAATGCTTTTTCTTTCCACTTTGTTTTGCCTCTTGTGAGGTAATGCTTTTTTCTTTCAAATTTGTTCGGCCTCTTGTGAGGTAAAGCCTTTTTTTTTTCTCTCTTCATGCGCCCTCTTGTGAAGCAACACCTCTTTTACTCATTTCTTAAGTCATCTTGTGAGGTAATGAGTTTTCTTCACTCTTCATACACCCTCTTGTGAGGTAATGAGGTTTTACTCTCCATGCGCCCTCTTGTGAGGTAACACTTCTTTTACCTTCATCGGTAGCCCTCTTGTGAGGTAATCTTTTCTTTACTATGCACAAGACCTCTTGTGTTAATGCTTTTGAGGTACTATTCCTTCAAGACCCCTTGTGAGGTAATGCTTTTCTTTACTATTCCTAAGACCTATTGTGAGTAATTTTTTTCTTCCCCTGTTCCCTCTGGTGAATGATGCCTCTTATTTGTATATTTTTTCTTCCTGTTCATTCCAAACTTATTACCTCCATCCTTCAAGAGGCGTGTTCAAGACTTCCTACTTCTGTTGTTAAAACTGTTTCATATCCTTCTATTCTTTCAAGAGCGTGTCACGTTAGCTGTCCATTCTTTAACTCTTTCAGGCTATTACCTATTCCACAGACCTCTGTGAGCGAGTCCTGTTTCTTTTCAAATTTTCTCAGTATTCTGTTCGCTGTTGGGCTTATTCCTCCCCAACTAACAACAGAACAATCTTCTGAGACTAACTTTTCAAGCCACAAAACTGTAACCTCTTTCGTAGGATAGAGCCCTACTAGTCATCTGTCATCATGTGATATCAGAATGTAACTCAGTATTCTGTACGCTGTCAGATTGTAAACTGGGTTTATTCTTTACCATCCAATGACAACAGAACAATTCTGAGACTTCCTTAACAATTTGCAAGACCGCAAAACTGTTCCTTTATGGGATCCTTTCTTAGTCATCTGTCATCACCTTGGGATGATGGTCAGGTATCCTTTGCGTATCCTAGATATGTAAATAGTAGGATCCGGGTTCCCCACTCATTCCACGGGTGAGTAGTTGCCAGATACTTCAGGCAACCACGATTTACCATGACTAATGATTGCACAGGTATTGCACAGGTAGTGATCAACTGCACGTGTTTGTGCGCGTGGACATAATTTTATTTTTAATCTGTTTTTGTATTTTTGTATTGTAATATTGTCAAGGTTTTTGTATCCTTTCATGTTGCCATATAGCATAATGAATCACTGACTTGATTCCATAAACGTTTGTTTCCTGTGACCTAAGCAATGAATTGTTTACCTGATAGTTATTCGACTGTGGTGTTGCAGCTAGGGTGGGGAAAGATACATTCCCAGCAACTTCTTCCCCAAAATACTTGTTATATTAAGGGACTTCAGACAGATAAAAACCTTAAAGTTCTTAAAAATTCGTTCAGGATGAGGTTGCTAGCCACAGGTCCTTCTCAGCTGCGACCCACCAGAGACAAGTGACAACTAGATACATAATTCACTGCATAGTCAAAATTGATGTAGATCCATCTCTGGAATACAACTGAAATGAAGATACATTCAGTGCCTGTGTGTGGAAATGGCGTATGTATAAATAATATACGCGTGCGTATGTTATTTAACGTAGAAAGAAAGTGAAGATTAAAAAAAAGTATTCTAATTCATTAATGCATGAAGCTGTTTTTAAGCCGTTCAAAATGTTATTCAGTTTTGGTAGAAAGGCTAATGGAGGCTTTTAATGTTATTAGCTGTTTACAGAATGACCGGGCTGAACTCGACTTGTGTCAGAAAAATGAACTTGAACTGAACCTTTGATAGGGAATGTTATGATTTTAAACCACTGCTTATTTTGTTCTGTATAATATATGTATATATATATATTTATATATAAATATGCATATACATATACAGTATATGTATATAATTATATATATATATACATATATATATATATAAACACACAAACACACATATGTATATATATATATATATATATATATATATATATATATATATATATATATATATATATATATATATATATATATATATATCTTGCAGTGGGTAACTAAAAAGAAGTTGGTATGTGTCTGTTTATAAACAATATTTATTGGAATGAGGTTGCTAGCCTATCCCCTTGCCCCCACGCAGAAGTTCGCTAAGGAAAAACTGTACAGATGCAATAATACGTACTTTAAGTATCCCGTGATTAAAACATGAGATATCTGTGACTTAAATCACTGCACTAAATTAAATCACTTGAGCTAAAAGCGTCCTTCAGCAAATAACGCATAAAAATAAAGGGTGCACCCCTCCACTCTCACCCGGAGTGAATGGCATTAGAGAGTTTTAAAGCTCGTGTAATGTATAACAGGAAATCCTTTAATGCCTTGTCTCTCTCTCTCTCTCTCTCTCTCTCTCTCCATTTTAACTTATCACACTGGCAGGGGACTGATACTGAAATACATGTGATCTAAATAATTCTCTCTCTCTCTCTCTCTCTCTCTCTCTCTCTCTCTCTCTCTCTCTCTCTCTCTCTCTCTCTCTCCATTTTAACGTGTCATACAGGTGGGGACTGATATTGAAATAGATGTGATGTAAATAATTCTCTCTCTCTCTCTCTCTCTCTCTCGGTAGGGACTGATATTGAAATAAATGTGATGTAAATAATTCTCTCTCTCTCTCTCTCTCTCTCTCTCTCTCTCTATCTCTCGCTCTCTCTCTCTCTCTCTCTCTCTCTCTCTCTTTTTTAACGTGTCATACAGGTAGGAACTGATACTGAAAAAAATGTGATGTAAACAATTCTCTCTCTCTCTCTCTCTCTCTCTCTCTCTCTCTCTCTCTCTCTCTCTCTCTCTCTCTCTCTCCTTTTTGCTTCGACAATCGACGACCATTCCCATTGGCTGCTTGCGTCATCAGGGAATAAAAAGTCGATTAGACCTCAAATAGAAGCTACGGAAGAGCAATCAATCATGTATAGAGAGAAAAAAAATAGAAATAAAAGCATTTTCGCTTTTATGAAGGTAAAAAGAAAACGTATTTAGTTTTTTTAATTTTTTATTTTATTTTTATTTTTTTATTTTTTTACTTTTGGCGATGATTATTTCACTTAATCCAAATGTCATTAGCACTTGGGTATTGGCGGGTCAAAAAACTGAGAGTGAATTTTTGAGTTGCCTAAAAAGGTGGTAATAGGATACTGTGATGGGATTAGCCTCTCTCTCTCTCTCTCTCTCTCTCTCTCTCTCTCTCTCTCTCTCTCTCTCTCTCTCTCTCTCTCTCTCGTTTCTGTTTCTTTTGAACAATTATTTATAACGTTCTGTTTTCATAGAATTAATAGATACATATATATATATATATATATATATATATATATATATATATATATATATATATATATATATATGTGTGTGTGTGTACAGTATATGCCTACCTATATAAAAATTTTACATTTATATATATATATATGTAAATATATTTATTATTCATATATATGTAAACTCAATGAATATATATATATATATATATATAAATATATTATATTTATATATATATATATATATATATATAAATGTATTATTGCATTTTTATAAGGAAGTATGTCTAATATAATCATAAGTATATATATATATATAAGTATATATATATATATATATATATATATATATATATATATATATATATAATATATATATATATATATATATATATATATATATATATATATATATATATATATATATATAGATAGAGAGAGAGAGAGAGAGAGAGAGAGAAGAGAGAGAGAGAGAAGAGAAGATGCCTGCATAAGCTTTCGTGTTTATGCATACATGCATATCATAAAGACTACGTACGCCCCAATGACTTATAATCAAGGCCCAAACGCGTGACTAAAAATCCTTCTATCCAGCGATTTATCTGGAATCGTTAAGCCTGGAAAAAAAAAAAAAGGTAACAGCTTCGAGAATCAGCTACGTAGCCTCTTTTTCCTGGAAATTCCTTTCCAGTGAGAACAGTAAGTCTTCGACACCGTGATGTTTGTGCTTAGGAATAAGGCCTCTTACGTAGTCTGGTAACAGATGCCCCTTGATGATCGTGTTCGGTGTTTTATTGGTTCCAATAATGCCGTGGTTTGGTGGGTGTAAGTCTTTTAAAATGAGTGATTTTGTTTTGTTTCATAATAGATGTTCTTTGGTTATTTCCTTACACGTCTGAGTTTGGTTTTCAGCTAAGAAATAAGTTGTTTTTATATCATCGTTTAGTTAGGGGTTTTATTCGTTTCAGTAATGTTGTGGTTTGGTGGGCGTAAGTCTTCTAAAATGAGTGATTTTGTTTTGTTTCATTATTTCATAATAGATGTTCTTTGATCATATTCTGACGCGTCCGATTTTGGTTCTCCGCTCAGAAATAAGTTCTTTTTATATCATCGTTTAGTTTGGGGTTTTATTCGTTCCAGTAATGTTGTGGTTCGTTGTAATTTCTTTTGAAATGAGTGATTTTGTTTTGTTTCATAAATTCATAATAGATGTTGATTGATTGTTTTCTGACGCGTCCGAGTTTGATTTTCAGCTCAGAAATGAGCTGTTTGTATAGCATCGCTTAGTTTGGGGTTTTATTCGTTCCAGTAATGTTGTGGTTTGGTTGTAAGTCTTTTAAAATGAGTGATTTTGTTTTGTTTCATGATAGATGTTCGTTCTTTGAATATTTTACGACGAGGCTGAGTTTGTTTTTCAGCTCAGAAATAAGTTGTTTTTATATCATCGTTTAGTTAGGGGTTTTATTCATAAGAGATGTTCTCGAATATTTTTCTGACGCGGCTGAGTTTCTTTGCATGCAAGTTGCTTTATGGTTTGGTCGTTTTAGTCTTTTAAAAAAATGAGTGATTTTGTTTTGTTTCATTATTTCATAACAGGTGTTCTTTGGTTATTTTCTAACGCGTCCGAGTTTGGTTTTCAGCTCAGGAATAAGTTATTTTTATATCATCGTTTAATTAGGGGTTTTATTCGTTCCAGTAATGTGGTTTGGTTATAAGTCTTTTAAAATTATTGATTTTGTTTTGTTTCATAATAGATGTTCTTTGAATATTTTCTGGCACGTCCGAGTTTGATTTTCAGCTCAGAAATAAGTCGTTTTATATTATCGCTTAGCAAAATCAAGTGGTTTTGGGATTACTGTCAGCAAATTATTGATTAAATTATCGACTGTCGTTGACGCGTTCAGAGTTTGGTTGAAATCTGAAGATAAATACATTGATTATTGATAATGCACGATATTCAGTTAGGGAGAGCGGTAATGTTTGATTAACTAGTAACAGCGTAAACAATCTTCTATGAGAACCAGTATTAATTTTATATCAAACAAACCTCACAAACGTTTTCTAAAGTTAGTGATTTAAAGAAACCAGCCATCCCTCCGCTGTCAGTGTGCCTCACGTAGTGCACTGTAGGCATTACTAAAAGGTGCTTGCAGCGTCCCTTTGGCTCTCTAGCTGCACCCACTTTTTAGCCTTTTACTTTACCTCCATTCCCATCCCATATCTTGCTGTCCAGCCTCTCTAAACTCTTGACTTTTTAGTGAAATTATTGAAATGTTCTAATTCCGCCTTTAGATCCTTCCGCTTCATCTCCTTTATTTCCTGGCTTTCTTCATCTTTCATATTTGTTTGTTCCTTGGATGCTGATTGATTGATTTACGGCTACTAAAACTGGCGTCGCAACATCTTCCTCTGATGCTGTGGAATCCTTGTTGTCTTTGATGGATATGTCACCACGACTTATTTTTCTTTTCTTTTTTTTCTGGGGGGGCGGTGGCGTGGGGGTAAATGGCAAATACCTTTAGTCTCAGGCACTAAATAACTGAATGTGTTCGCATCTTATTTCGATTTGTTGTATAAAATTACGGTATTTCATTTAAATGGGAATACCATCCTTTCAAGGGTCGTTCTGCATTCCGAATCAGAATAACATTATATAACTGTTGCAATAATGTCAACCATAATGATTTATAAGCATTTGTTAGTCTTCATCTATATTTTTACTGTGTTTATACAATTAACTCAAGGCATTAGAGACGACGGATTTGTATATCTTCAGTAATTCGTTACACGTCTCTTTTTTATTACTTTTAATTCGCTAATTAGGGACAATGGACCTCTTTTGCATCTAGCCCAATTATAATCATATTTTTATTTTACCGTCGTACAATTGAATTTCCAACGAGTACCAAGAAAAAGCTATAAATTGCAGCCGCATAATTTCGGCAAATTACCAATGAATAAAAGGCGTAAAAATCACTCCAGTTATACTCAGTGATTGTCTCAAGGCTGGCGACTGTGTAAGCAGGATTCCTTGAGTCACATTACCTTAAGGATGCGTCGGGGAGTCCTTCGCTTCAAAGGGTAGGAAACGCAAGTTGCTCTTAATTTCGTTTGTTTTTCGTTGATGTTTTAGTTTTGTTATGCATATATTAAATGCACTTTTAACTTGTTCTTTGCAGTCTGTTATCTTTGCTAAATAAGTCGCCATTGAGGGTATAGTGCTGTCAGTGCGCCTCACGTTGTGCACTGTAGGCATTACTAAAGTGTGTTAGCGGCGTCCCGCCGGGCCTTAGCTGCACCCTCTTTTTTTTATCTTATCCTTTTAATTTGTCTTCGTTCATGCTTCCTTCCTTCCATTTTGCTATCCAACCTCTCCAACTATTGCTTCTTAGTGTGGGTGTGGGGTTTTCTGTCAGTTTCACTTTCAAACATGCCTTGAAAACTAGTGATGTAATATTCTAAACGGGAGAAATATAGACATACTGTACATACATGCATGTACCTTTTACTTGATATACGTATGTGTAACCCTTGCATATACGCATGCGAACCAGAGCGATCGTAAATAAAACCCTAAGACAGTTTAAAAGAGAGAGAGAGAGAGAGAGAGAGAGAGAGAGAGAGAGAGAGAGAGAGAGAAGAACTGCATACTGCATGTCTACATATGCGCACAAGAGCGACTGTAAATAAAACCCTAATACAGTTTAAGAGAGAGAGAGAGAGAGAGAGAGAGAGAGAGAGAGAGGCTACCTGCATATTGCATGACCACACGTACGCCAAAAGGGAATATGCATGAAACATTAAACAACCAAAAAAAAAAAAAAAATAAATAAACAAAAACAGAACTTTCAGGAAACCTCAGCGTTCTTCATCCATAAAATATTTGTTGTGATTACAAACTCCTCGGCTGTTTTGACACTCGCACAAAATGGTAATCCGGATACTCTGTCATCCCCTTGTCTGTGTTTTAGGGAAGGGGGAGGGGGAATGGGTGGGGGGTGAAAAATAATGCAGGAAATGTTTGGGTTATAAAGATGGAACCTTGACGACCACGCGCTCGATACGCCGAGCGTGTTTGTTCTAGGGGTGCGTATGTGTGTTTGTTTGTTTCCATATGTGTGTGTGTGTTTGGGGATTATGAGATATATAGATTGAAGTCTATTAAGTGAGGGAAAGGGAGAGATGGTCGTGCGTGTTGTTATGTAGAGAGAGAGAGAGAGAGAGAGAGAGAGAGAGAGAGAATGCTGAATTATTTGAAGAAGAGAGAAAGATAGAAATGTATTTGACCGTAGGCGTGCGGGAGTGAAAAAAAGAAAGGATCGGTACATGTAAGAGATTGGAAGAGAGAGAGAGAGAATCCTCGAAAGTATGAGCTACAAAGAGAGAGACGTGGAAAGAGCGATAGAAGAGAAAAAGGTCAAAATCTACGTGATAGAGAGAGAGAGAGAGAGAGAGAGAGAGAGAGAGAGAGAGAGAGAGAGAGAGAGGTGGAGGGAGGGGAGAGCGAGGATGAAATGATAGAGAGAACATCATAAACACCGAAAATTGCGCAGAGTTCTGCATAATTACAGCTCAGAATTTGTCCCGTAAGGGAAAGAAGTCCTTAGTCAATGATTTAACAGAAAAAAATTCCCGTAGGGGGTTAATACCATCAGTGGACCTCATGCGGTGCACTGTAGGTATGATTGAAGGTTCTTTGCAGCGTTCCTTCGGCCCTTGGCTGCAACCCCTTTCATTCCTTTGCTGTACCTCCGTTCATATTATCTTTCTTCAACTTGCTATCCACCCTCTCCTAACAATTATGTCATAGTGCAATTGCAAGATTTTCCTCCTGTTAAACCCTTCAATACCACCTACTCTCAATTTCCTTTCCATCGCTGAATGACCTCATAGGTCCCAGTGCTTGGCTTCTGGCCTAAACTCTATATTCCATTCCATTACAGCAGAGAAAAAAATAAAGAAAATAAATGAACATAAAAGTTCATCTGACGGGGAAATCAACACTTGATTGTTGCTAGATTCCTGTGGCCTAATTATAAAGTTACCACCATAACCTACCTCAAGGAAAGGTCTTCAGAATGGGAATGAGTTGTATAATATGATAATTATTAATTAAAAGGAATTTCTCTTTCTTTAATATTATCATTGCCTTTCTTGTTGTTGTTTATATAAGGTTGTCCTGTTCTTTTCATCCTGTTCATATTTCTCTTCTTTATTATTATATCAGTTCTTTGCAAATAATAATAATAATAATAATAATAATAATAATAATAATAATAATAATAATAATAATAATCTGATTTGGGTGTGTTGCGGTAAATCGCATTATATCTTCTATTAACCAAAGAGGTTAATTATCTTCCCAGTGGTTAGTCGACTGCAGTGGGTGGCAACCATAGTGGAGGAGGGAACGGGGCTAGCAACCTCATCCCCTAAAGAACGCGACGGGTAGCACCCCCTGGAGCCGCACCCCCTCCCCCCTTCCAAAAAGAACGGGATGATAATTGATTATAATATAAGAATGGGATGATAATTGATAATAATATAGAAGCAATTTCAAAGACAATGACTGGACTAAAAACATACAAATTAAAGTTTCATTTGTAAAACAAAGGAACAAAATTCAAAGAAAAAACAAACGCAAACAATAGAATCCAGTCACAGGCTTTTGTCATCCGCAGTTTTTATTTTCCCCCTTTTTTTCCCCTTAAAGTCTTTAATAAACTAACAATAGACTTTTAGGTAAGAGTTAATTGGTTAATGTGGGATCACACAATTGAAGGATTCCTTTTATTTTTGTTGAGGTAGATAATAGGACTTCGCTGGTAAACCAAGCCGCTAGCCTCGAACTTAAACAAGGCTAAGACGCCGCGTTGTCTGCGTAGTCTTCTTATAGAATGTGAATGTCATGCGTGCTGTGACTTTCATTTTGTCGCGCTGTAGAAGCAGACGAGAGGAATCCGATGATCTTGTAGTAAAAAAAAACGCCATTTTCTTCTTAATGAGTGTCATGTGTGTTATGACTTTCATTTTGTCTTGGTGTACAAGGAGAGGCGGATGAATCCGGTGATCTTGTAGTAAAAAAAAAAAAATAAAATAAAAATAAAATAAAATGAAACTACAAAAAATCCTTTTTGATTAAGACTCGGAAACCTAGGATAAATGGGCTCAGAGTCCCGTTTTTTTTTTTTTTTTTTTTGCTAATTACACGATCGTTCTGCGTAGTCTAATTACAGAATTAGAATGTCATGTGTCTTATGACTTTCATTTTGTCGCGCTGCATAAGGAGACGAGAGGAATCCAATCTTGTGATTTAGTAAAAAAAAAAAAAAAAAATACAATTTTTTGTTAATTAAGTCTCAGAGCCTGGGTTAGATTGGATACTCGAGTCCTGTTTTTTTCTAATTACGCACAATCGTAGGAATGGAAAGCTTTTTTTTCTTTAGTATAACTTACAAGGAATAAAAAGGATGGTAATTGGACCTTGAGTGTAGCAGTTATTACCGAATTTGAAGCTCTGGATGTAGTGATAGTTATTTTTGTATATCTTAATTTTTGTGTGTATATCTATTTATGTTTATCTTTGATTTTCTTGTGCATATCTGTATATGTTTATTATCTTTGATTTTCTTGTGCAAAAGAGCGGGGTTCTTTGTTCTGGAGCTCTCGAACTGTCCTACGAAATATCCCGTTACCACATTAAAAAATATGCTTGTATTTTGATGTGTCATGATGAGGTTATCAGCGGTAGATAACAGAAGCAATTAGATTCAAAATTAATAGGCCTGCTGCCTCTAAAGATAATTAAGTATCCTTGGAAAATTTATGCTCTTTGGTTCATTGGCCGATTATATTTTCTCTCTCTTGTGTAGGTTTTGTTCCTTATTTGTAGGTTATCTTATTTCTGTCATAAATTCATCCCATTCTTTATCAAACATCTTTCAGTATTCCTCATGCATTCTGTATTCTTTATCAGGCCATTTAATATTTCTCATGTATACTCATACGTCTCAAACAATCTTCGGTTCTTCAGACGTCCCACCGTTCTTAAGAATAAAAACCAACCATTCTTGAATCCTTCCGGCTCTAAGAATAGGAAAAACAAACAAATGATATTGTCACTCAACACCCAATGCCGCGTCCTACTAACAATAGGATCCATCCTTGTATTTAGGAGTACAAGGAAGTGTCAGATTTCAGGATTCCCTTTAGTCGGTAAACCGCAAGTTGTGATAAAGGTAAAATTTCCGGTAATAATACTTCATTATCGGGACCTATTCGCAAGAAAAAAATAATTTCCTACTATGAGCAAAAAATGTAGGTCTCGGCATGGGAAAAATTATAATTGCTAAGGGACATTCATTGTCAGTGGATAATTTTTTTTTTCTGTCATGACGGAAAAGGAAGTTGATGAGTTTTGTTTCATAAATGGCCACATACGTACACACACACACACACATATATGTACAGATACATATATGTTCCGTGTGTGTATATATATACATATGTATAAGTATGTATGTATATAAACATACACACACATTATGTACATAAAATATATATATAAAATATAAATTTTATATATATATGATATATATATATATATAGGGTATATATATATATATATATATATATATATATATATATATATATATATATATATATATATATATATATATATATATATATATATATATGTGTGTGTGTGTGTGTGTGTGGTGGATTCATATATGCGTGTATACGTAACTGAACGCACACGCTCAAACATACACCCATCAGACACTCCCAGACATTATTCAAGAAGGTGATTACATGATGGATCGTAATGCAACCAATGCGGTCATGAGGTCACCATCGTAGCGTGACTGATTTCATGTTTACAGACTAAATTGCCATACTCGGTTCTCGTCGTTTAAAACTGATTAGGTTTACCAGAGGATTGAAAGTCCCTTCAATCGTAATGCATTCGTGAGTAGACTGTGCGCAGAATATTGTTTATTATTATTATTATTATTATTATTATTATTATTGAACGTAGTTTTAACAAAATATACAAAAGCGCTTGAAACTGGGGGAGTTAAATTAGTATGATTTGCTGAAACAGGAGCATATTCATACTAACTTTTCATTTAGTGAATATTACTTAACTGATTATTTTCCAGTTTCTCATAATGCATAAAAATAATGAAAATCACTTGATAAACCTCTAATTGATTTACCTCATGTCTGTAAAAGATAAAAAAGGGAAAATCTGGGAATATGGGATTAATACATTTTGCACCCAACAGCGTCTTGAATCGACACATAACTGCATAATTGATGTAATATCTGTTTTTTATTTTTTTTTACCTCAAGTTGAAATGAGAGTTAAGGTGTAATTTCTTTCACTTTTAGGGAGATCTAATGAGCGACGCTGCAAAAATATAACTTATTCAAGAAAGTACAGCGAAGGAGTTGAACTTCAGCAATACTTCATAATGTAAGTATTATACTTTTTATTATTTCTCTAAAAAACTCTTTAAATGCTTTTGGTTCCTTTTTAAGTCATCGAGATGTGAGATAAAATATAATGTTAATTTTAGAAATTATTCATTGAAATTATTCATTGGATTGTAATAAGATATTATTAATGAGTTATGATTTTCCTGAAATATGCTGAGAGTGGTGTGGGATGAGGAGAGATAGGTTAAAAGTCACAGAATGGAGAGAGAGAGAGAGAGAGAGAGAGAGAGAGAGAGAGAGAGAGAGAGAGAGAGAGAGAGAGAGAGAGTAGGGGTGGGGGGACATGACATGAAAATCTAAGAGAAGCAAAGAGAGAAAGATGCAAATGAAGCAACAGCGCAAAGACTAAGGCTGAAAATCAAAGAGAGAGAGAGAGAGAGAGAGAGAGAGAGAGAGAGAGAGAGAGAGAGAGAGAGAAGAGAAGACATGAGACGAAAATCCAAGAAAAACGAAGGAGAGAAAGATGAAAGAAACAGTGAAAAGACAGGAATAGAAAATCACAAAGAGAGAGAGAGAGAGAGAGAGAGAGAGAGAGAGAGAGAGAGAGAGAGGGAGAGAGAGGTAAGAAGGCATGAGAGGATTATGTTAAAAGAGAGAGAGGAGTATACATATGAAGAAACTGAGTTAAGACAGGAATATAAAGAGAGATAGAGAGAGAGAGAGAGAGAGAGAGAGACAGAGAGACAGAGAGAGAGAGAGAGGAGTGTTAAGAAGATCTGAGACGAAATCTTAAGGATAATAGAAAGAGAAAGGCGATGGACAAGAATGGATAATCTAAAAGAGAGAGAGAGAGAGAGAGAGAGAGAGAGAGAGAGAGAGAGAGAGAGAGAGAGCGTGCAAATCCCTACCCGTACCTTTCCGGAAGACCTTAACTGCCCGTGATGTTTAACTGCCGTGAATTTAACGATCGGATTATGACGTCCGCGGCTTTTGTTGCTCTCCGAATTACCCAACCCTTCGCTAATCTAATGATATATAATTGTTCGTTAATTCTCTCCCGCTCCCCCAAGTCTGTGGAATCTCATTACGAAAGATCATCCTTCGCAAGCCACACGTCGGCGGGAGTTTCTCTCTCTCTCTCTCTCTCTCTCTCTCTCTCTCTCTCTGTTGACTTTATTTTTGTGAGTTTTGTAATTCGAGGATAGTTTGAGTAAGCTTCTACCATTTGTTGTACCCGATTTATAGCATTTTTTTTTATGTTTGTTCAAACTCTCATGCATACACTTACATACTGCATATACTCGTACATACATATGCATACACTGTGCATCTGTTGATATATATATATGAATATTTAAAAGTGCTTAAATAGGTAATATATTGATCAAATGATTTTCACGTAATAAAACAGTCGTTCTTAAGCCAGCTTAAGCACGGCTGTGTCATTATGTAACTAAATATATGTATATATATATACATATATATGAATATATATGTAGATATATATTTATTATATATATATATATATATATATATATATATATATATATATACATTATATATTATATTTATATATATACACATATGTGTTTGTACATTCAACAGCTACAACAACAACAATCCTAATAACCACAACAAGCAGACAATTAACCCGAAAGAAAGCTTACAAGACAATCTCCCTCTGAAACAACGGCCATAACAGCTAAAAACGAAAATAAATAAAAAAACTCAGAGAACTTATGGTTCCATTACAGGAGTGAACTGGAGTTGGGCCAAGTGCTGTTTTCGGCCGAGACTCGAGGGTCCCACACTATTGTCTGAGATTGGTGTAAAGGAGATATAGGGTGTCTCTGGAGAGCCGTTATAAGGGTTAAGCACTGTCGAGATCATTTCAGGGTCGAAAATATTGCTTCGTCATCTTTTTATTCATAAGAGAGCTTTCTAGTTTTAGTTTTCTGTAAACGAAAACTATTGAGATGGCTCTGTCTGTCCGTCCGCTCTTTTTTCTGTCCGCACTTTTTCTGTCAGCACTTTTTCTGCCCACCTCAGATCTTAAAAACTACTGAGGATAGAGGGCTGCAAATTGGTGTGTTGATCATCCACTCTCCAATCATCAAACATACCAAATTGCAGCCCTCTAGCCTCAGCAGTTTTTATCTTATTTAAGGTTAAAGTTAGCATAATCGTGCGCCTGGCAACGATATAGGCCAGGCCACCAACGGGCCGTGGTTAAAGTTTCATGGGCAGCGGCTCATACAGCATTATACCGAGACCATATAAATATAGATCTATTTTCGGTGGCCTTGATTATGCGCTGTACAGAGAACTCGATTGCGCCGAAGAAGCTTCGGCTCATGTTTTACTTGTTTACCTATGACTTAACGATTACTTATCTACTTTCTGCATAGGAGATCCTCTAGACTTTCTGACTTGTAACCTGTAACAGACAGCAACCTAATTATAGATTGTCAAGTATGAGATGTTGCATTAAAAGCAAGGAAAGCTTTTAATGAATTAGTCTTCTTTATTAATTCTTTTATTAGCGCTTAATATATGTCCATTTATGTGATTGTATTTCTAGGAAGAGTTAAATATCTCTATTTCGTTTTACAACTGACTTAAAAACAAACTCGCTGAACCTGAAATCTCTTGACTTAAAAAAAAAAGGGAGATTTGTGAATAACAACTGTAGCCTACCTGGGAATAAAAGGACCTGGAGGATTTTGGACACATGAACTTAAAAATTAACATCTTCGAAAACAGATGAACTTGGTAATAAACGTGATTAAAACCAGTCGGACTTGAAAATAAACGACTTTAAAGCCAAGCTGGACTTGAAGCAATGGAGGCTTGAACAGGGGACTTGAACACAACCGGACTTAACTCATGAATCTGAGGTCATGTGGAAATGGAAGACAAATTAAATTGAAAATGGTCTTGAAAGCTAACGGACTTCAAAGCGGCTGGACTTAAAGTATGATGGACTTGAGACCGGCATCTTAAACTAATTACTAGATTATAATGATGACAGTTCAAGATATCGGTGTCAACAATACTCTTCACGTTATACTCTGCACGAAGTTTTATGATAAGAAATCAATGAAATATGCATCTTTCTAAGATATTTATTTCATATTTGGCTCTTCTCCAGACCCTAGGTCTAAAAAAAAAAGTAGCATCGTCTAAGTCCTCCCATATAACAACATTGGCGTAGTCTATTGGCGTGTCCAATAGACATCCAAACTTCGAAGAAGTTTGAGGAAGTTTGTGAAACTGGAATCAGATTCTGTGTTGTCAGGGAGAGAGAGAGAGAGAGTTGTTGATATAATCCTTTTGATCAGCACGACCAGCCTGAAGTTGATGGCGAAAGTTTTGTGAAAGTTATCACTAGTTTCTTTGAATATGAAAATGTAATTCTGTTGAATTAAGATCAGTTTGATTTCGACAGTGATATATATTAATAATGTGGTGTAAAGTAATGGCTTGGTTTATATTCTTATACATTAGATTTTATGTAATTTTTTTTCTCTTTGTATATTTTCCATGTATATATACGTATATAGATATGTATATGTATATATGTATATATATATATATATATATATATATATATATATATATATATATATAGAGAGAGAGAGAGAGAGAGAGAGAGAGAGAGAGAGAGAGTAGTACTTTTAGTTCAGAAATATTCTAAGCTTGAAAAATCTTGAAAAATACTTAGAGTAATTATAATATCTTTTTATAATTATATTAGAACATTTGTATAAATTCAGTTCCAATCTGTACCTTGTTCATTTTAATGTATGTATATGTATATATATATATATATATATATATATATATATATATGTATTATATATATATATATATATATATATATATATATATATATATATATATATATATTATATATATATATATATATAAATTATATATATATATATATATATGTGTGTGTGAATCAGAACCCATATCTTTCAGTTGATATATACAAGGTATATACCAATATATATCAATTGAAAGACCTGGGTTTCGATCTCATGTGAACCCAGGTCTTTCAGTTGAAGGAAAGGTCGCTATTTCAATTGAATACGTGATTGATGTCAGTCAGATAATTTATGTGTTCCATACATGTATATATATTGATAACTTATATATATATATATGTATATATATATATATATATATATATATATATATATATATATATATATAAATATATATATGTATGTGTGTGTGTAAGTAAGTCAGTAAACTCAAGGACGCTGACTAACAAGGTTGGTTAAACGCCATTAGGTTAAATAACAAACAACGCAAACTTTCATACGCGGCAATTAGAAACTTAACCAAGACAAACAGTTGCTAAATAGTAGGCCTTGGGTCCTTCGCCAGATTCTGTTGACTCTTCACAGCACCCAAGTTATGAGAAGTTAGGCGCCCACCAAGCCGGTGGGTAGTGATTTTGGGCCCTTTCCCTCCGCCCCCTCCAACCCTCCCCCCTCAAGAAAAAAAAAATTTTCAAGATCATTTAGAAATGTTTTGTTTTTCATTTGAACTAGAACATTTTCATATTTTTATATATACATATATATATATATATATATATATATATATATATATGGCATTTAGAATATATATATCTTCTTATTCTTCTTCATTTTGTTTTTCATTTGACACTAGGACATTTTTTGAAAGACTTTGATTTGGCGGTGGGGTAGGCCGTATATACATATATATATATATATATATATATATATATATATATATATATATATATATATATATATATATATATATATATATATATATATGCATAATATATATATATATATATATATATATATATATATATGTATATATATATGTATATATATACATACATACACACACATACATACATGCAGTACATATGTATGTATATATATCACAATATGAAAAATTGAATAAATTTTTTCTGTACAGTGGAGCATTCCGAAAACATGGGCTCATTTACACTCGTTCACACGTACACACACACACGCACTATATATATATATTATATATATATATATATATATATATATATATATATATTTTATATATATATATTCTATATATATATATATTCTCTGCCATTTACAGAGCAGAATAAAAACGAAAAGAAATGCAGAATAATAGGGCAAGAGAACTAACAAATCAACAGAATAAAGATGGAAAGGGTGTAAGTAAAACTTACAGGTACTGAAGAAGAGTTAGTCTCAAAATAAATGAGACAGTGTTTGAAGTCTGATTTGCATTATTTCCCTTGCTCTGAGGAACACCAAAGAGAGAGAGAGAGAGAGAGAGAGAGAGAGAGAGAGAGAGAGAGAGAGAGAGAGAGAGAGAGAGAGAGTCACATCTCTTGATAACACCAATTCCTAGTTCTCTTTTACATCACTGGAAACCACACACACACACACACACAGAGAGAGAGAGAGAGAGAGAGAGAGAGAGAGAGTATTCAGATCACATCTCTCTTGATAACACCAATTTCTAGTTCTATTTTACATCACTGAAAAACAAGAGAGAGAGAGAGAGAGAGAGAGAGAGAGAGAGAGAGAGAGAGAGAGAGAGAGAGAGAGAGAGACTTATTTACATTAAGCTGATTTTGATGATATTTCCCTAATTCTCTGGTATATTATAGGAGAGAGAGAGAGAGAGAGAGAGAGAGAGAGAGAGAGAGAGAGAGAGAAATGCATTTCCCTTCAGATGGATTTTGATATAAGTTCCTCAGTTCTCTGCCATTTCATGAGAGAGAGAGAGAGAGAGAGAGAGAGAGAGAGAGAGAGAGAGAGAGAGAGAGAGAGAATTATTTATATAAGATTTATTTTAATATCAGTCCCTAGTTGTATGACACGTTACAATGGAGAGAGAGAGAGAGAGAGAAATTATTTACATAAGATTTATTTAAATATCATTCCCTAGTTGTATGACACGTTGCAATGGCGGGGCGGGGGGTGGAGAGAGAGAGAGAGAGAGAGAGAGTGTGTGTGTGTGTGTGTGATGAATATACAATGGAAATAGTTTCTGCAAAATAAAATTCAAATCCCTTTCGCAACTCTCAATAATCGCGATACGAGTTAAAAGCAAGATCATGCAACTTCTCAAAAATTAAAGAAGCTTTGCAGTCGTTCTGCTTTTCCCCCACCTCTCTCTCAACCCCCACCCCCGTCCCCAACCCCAACTCTCCCACCAAGCACCCAACCCCGCCCCGACCCCTTACCCTGTTTTTTTTTTTTTTTTTTTTTTTGTAAAGTCGGGGAAAAGGAAATTCGTCGGAGTTTGGTCTCGTGTTTGTTGGCTGGTGAGAGAGAGAGAGAAAGAGAGAGAGAGAGAGAGAGAGTGAGTGAGGTGTCGAGAGTGTTTGTGCCACTTCTGATGCTTCTTTTAATAGTGATAACTTTAATAATCTCATAGTGGCATCGTTATCATTGTCGTTTTTATTGCAGGGGAAATATTAGTATTATTTGATATGATTATTTTTTCTTTACTGGTATTATTTCTGCAAGTAATATCTGTCAAAAATAACAATAAAGAAAGTAATTATTTTTTTTTACAAATTTCATTATTTTTCTTACTACTACTTCTAATACTAATACTTATAAAAATTATAAATCTACTATTGTTTTCATCATTAATTATCTTACGTAACTACCTAATCATTTTTGTTACTCTTACTACCAACGGAACTATCGATACTTTACTACTGATAATAATGGTATAACTATTGCTTTCACTGTAAGGAAAACAGGAATATTATTTATTATAATCATTTCTATTAATATTCATATAACATCACTATATGAAAACTCTTATGATCAACATTATCATCATCATTATTCTTGTAACACTTGTAATAACTAAAAACCACAATAATAACAATAAAAATTATGTTGTAAACAACGAGGGTCATCTAACTTCTTTAAAAATCTAGTGCTCACTTTATCCCAACGAAAAAAAAACTATTTTAGGATTTGAGCAACACATCTTTATAAAAACTCAACCAAAAATATTTTTAGACACTGAACGACAGAGTCTTCACAAAAAAAAAAACTCGTTTTATGTTAACAAAAAGAGATGCAAATCTAAAAATAAATTCGCCAGTCAGGGAGGAAAGATTGCTTCTGGTCGTGTGCAAAAATTGTTGAGTGAAAAACAAGAATGAGAGAGAGCATGAGAAATGGACACGGTTATTTGATAAAGCTAGTAGTGACTAATAAAACGTTACTTTGTAGATGATGATGATGATAATAATAATAATAATAATAATAATAATAATAATAATAATAATAATAATATATGTGCATATATAATAATATATAATATATATATATATATATATATATATATATATATATATATATATATATATATATGTATGTATATATAGATATATATATATATATATATATATATATATATATATATATATATATATATATATATATATATGTATATATATACACACACATCCACACACACACACACAGACAAATACAGACACAGAGAGAAAGAGAGAGAGAGAGAGAGAGAGAGAGAGAGAGAGAGAGAGAGAGAGAGAGAGAGAGAGAGCGACCACTAATGTCATTCAGAATCCCACAGTCTCCATTACTGTCATCATGCCTATTACTCCCTACACCTCAGTCACCTTAGCCAAGAACCTTGGGAATCGTTGGTCGGTCACCATTCAAATTTCTTCGTATTAAATCAATCCTCCTCCCTGACGAGGGAGACGAATAGGGACTGAGCCGAGGGAAAAAAGGCGTAAAAGTGGCTGGGTTGTTTTGATTAAAACAAATTTGAATTATAACTAGGAGTCAAAAGAACACTATAAATCAAATTACCTACTAAATTGAGGTCATCAGGTGCTATCGAGGATGACAGACAAAATGAGCAGAATGCGATTAATTTATTCAGAGAAGAAAACAAAAAATATGTCTGTTCTAACTTCGAAGCAGAAAACAAACCTTTTCACCCTCACATACACTTGCACAAACGTATAGGTGAGTGTGTGTTTGTACCTTCCAACGTGACAACGCGACAAGCAGAATTTAATCAACTTCTTCACAAGGGAAGCAGAAAAATAAGTTTGTTACAACTTCCGCCACAGAAAACAAACCTTTCCACCCTCACATACACTTACACAAACGTATAGGTGAGTGTGTGTTTGTACCTTCCAACGTGACAACGCGACAAGCAGAATTTGATCAACTTCTTCACAAGGGAGACAGAGAAATAAGTTTGTTACAACTTCCGCCACAGAAAACAAACCTTTCCACCCTCATACACTTGCACAAACGTATGTGTGTGTGTGTTTTCCCTTCAATGTGACGATCAAAGACTTTGGAAGCGAGGCGTAAATCAAATCATCTTCAGAATCTGAAGCTCCCTGTCAGGGTCACACGGCGATAAATCGCTGGGCTGGACAGCCCTCTGACCCCTGACCTTTTCAACTTCAAGGTCAGTTTCCTATGGCCTTGAACATCTCTATACGACCGGTCTGGTTTGCGTAAGTCAAAGATTTGTCAGAGTTTGAAATGGCCAAGAACTCTCTCTCTATCTCTCTCTCTCTCTCTCTCTCTCTCTCTCTCTCTCTCTCTATATATATATATATATATATATATATATATATATATATATATATATATATATATAGTATATACATATATATATAAATATATATATATACAGTATATACTATGTATATATATAGTATGCCTCTGTTGACCTAAAAATGCGTTACGTACCTGGTTGTCAGTCGACTGTTATGAGTCGTTGTTGGGGATGGAGAGAGAGAGAGAGAGAGAGAGAGAGAGAGAGAGAGAGAGAGAGAGAGAGAGAGAACACGCCATGATATTAAAGAAAAATAGTGAAAAAAAGAGAACACCAATGACGTAAGCACTACCTCTCCAGAGTGGACCCATTCATCAGATATATCATCAGATATATATCATCAGATTTATCATGTGTCTGTCTGTCTGTCTATCTACCTCTGTTTATCGACACCAGATATCTTGAGCAATAAATCTTCAAACCCTTCTGCGCTTGAATAACTTGCTCAACATTCTCTCTCTCTCTCTCTCTCTCTCTCTCTCTCTCTCTCTCTCTCTCTCTCTCTCTCTCTCTCTCTCTTTCTTAAGCTGAACCTAAGGTACTAATCATCATCATCATCTGTGTGTGTGTGTATCTCTCTCTCTCTCTATCTTAAGTTGAACCTAAGCTACTCAGTAACTCTCTCTCTCTCTCTCTCTCTCTCTCTCTCTCTCTCTTGTAAGCTGAATCTAAGCTACTCAGTATCTCTTTCTCTCTCTCTTTAAGCTGAACCTAAACCTATCATCTACTCTCTCTCTCTCTCATGATCATCTCTCTCCTCTCTCTCTCTCTCTCTCTCTCTCTCTCTCTCTCTCTCTCTCTCTCTCTCTCTAAGCTGAACCTAAGATACTCATCATCATCATCACCCTCTCTCTCTCTCTCTCTCTCTCTCTCTCTCTCTCTCTCTCTCTCTTGTAAGCTGAATCTAAGATACTCATCATCATCATATCTCTCTCTCTCTCTCTCTCTCTCTCTCTCTCTCTCTCTCTCTCTCTCTTTAAGCTGAACCTAAGCTCGGGAATCAGGTCAATAACATCTGTGATTCTCGCTAAACTCAACACGCAAATGAAAGAAAAAACTGAATCACTTTCAAAATACATTTTGTTTTTATTCCGGCCAACTTATCTCTTAAATTTCAACTATAAAATCCCTTTACTTTTCTGACCTCGTTCCGTGTTTACTGTGCCCTGGTTATTTCAGGTCAAGGGCGACGAACGTCCTCAGTATTTTTGTATAAGAGAACAAGAATTCGTAGACGAAACTACTTGTGTGTACTATATGATATAGATTTATTAATACATGTGTGCATATATATATATATATATATATATATATATATATATATATATATATATATATATATATATATATATATATATATATTTATATGAATTGACTCTACAGGATCGATCTTAAGAAAGAGTATATATATATATATATATATATATATATATATATATATATATATATATATATATATATATATATATATATATATATATATATATGAAATGACTCTTGAGATACAGCCAAAAAAAAAGCAAGTTTGTTAAGTCAATAAAAAAAATTCGTCCTGCGAATTAAGTAATATGCGTAAACTGACGATTGTATTAAATTCCACGTGCAAAATGAAGTAGGCCTATAGAATATGATGGTAAAGTGCGTAAAGAAGCGTCAAACGCATCATCACAGCTATCAGAGAGAGAGAGAGAGAGAGAGAGAGAGAGAGAGAGAGAGAGAGAGAGAGAGATCAAAACTCGCATCATCACAATGTACGTGTCAGTATTCCTATTTTTTTTTAAAGAAATGAAATCCCATTACACAGTCAAATAGAGATTTGAAAGATCACGGGAAATATCAGAGCGAGACGCAGTTCGCAAGCATGAATGTAGTTTTTTTTTACAAAAAAAAACTCTTACTTTTATATGCAGGAAAAAAAAAAACTTTTGATTGACAGCGAAACGAATCTTGTTGAACAGGGCCAGCACGAGTTTCCCCGGCATTGACGCATACAAATGTCGCAAAATCGGAGTTTGCTGTAAAAAAAAAAAAAGTCACATGCATCCAATATGCACATCGTCTGTTATTTCCGATGCTGGATTTCTTTTTTTACACTGTCAAATAAAATGAAAATGGGTTAGTGTTTATTTATATATATATATATTATATTTATATTTATATTATATTTATTTATATTTTCAGTGATTAATGCATCTATATGCAAATGCTCATACACACGTATATATATGTGTGTGTGTGCATGTGTGTGTAAATGTTTTAATAAACTGAATAAATAAATAGAAGAATAAGCAATGTAATTAATAAGTTGATAAATAAAAAAATTTGTAGGCATAAAACATAAACAAATGAAGATTATATAAGTTTGGTACATAAATATTTATTTTCAAATCTTTTCCCGCCGTGTTTCTGGGAAGACAATATGGCTTTAGGATATAAATCATATAAACAACAGCACATGTTCTTGACTTTCCAATAAACAGTATAAGTGTTCATACACCTACACCCACACATACACACATATACTTAATTTGTCTGAGTCATATACACATCACCCTCTTATACCAAAGGGTGAGGCAGCACCACGGTAAATAATTCCCCACTCTTTTCCCCAGCATTCATAATTCACGTTAAAAGTGGAGAGAATCTCTTGTGTCCTTTTCACGGTCTTGAATAAAAAAAAAAGGAAAAAAATATGACGGGGAGGGGTGGAAGAAGAGATTAACCCGCCACTCGAGACGATTAGACAAGGAAGGCTAAGGTACGATAATAATTATTCTCGCAAGTGTTGTTTTCCAGACCTCGATTTCTTAGAGGAAAAAGGATGATGATCTGATGATGTGCAAAGTCTGTACGAGAGAGAAAGAGACACAACACAGAGAGAAAGAGAGACAACGCCGAGAGAGAGAGAGAGAGAGAGAGAGAGAGAGAGAGAGAGAGAGAGAGAGAGAACTAGTATGCCAGCATGCACGCATGCTGATGCGTAGACGAAGTTATCTTGCGTAAATTCGATCGTTTCCGGCGCATGCACTCGGGTTTGTGTTTTTGCCTGCTTGTTCGTGTTGCTTGTCTTTGCGTATGTGCGTTCTTTATGAGTTTGTGTGTGTGTGTGTGCGTGTGTGCGTGTGACGAGAGAGAAAGAAAAGCAGAGCAACCACATTGTTCTCTCGACCACACGATAAACATGGCAGTGCGTAAACAGTATTATTTTTTGGAGGCACTACTTGGAACTGCGCATGCGTTTGCGCATGTGTGTTATAAGCGCGAAAGAGACTATACTTTACATGTGTGTGTGTGTGTGCGCGCGTGTTTGTGAGATAGAGAGAGATACGTATAGTTAGAGAGCGAGAAAGGGAGACAAGAAGAGAGCATAAATGACTACAGCAACTCTAGCTACTATGCATAGCAAGGGAGCAAAGAATATATGCCGTTGGGCCGAGGGAAGGTGGGCCCCCTTGTAGAATCGATCTCCTGGTTAGGGAATGTGTCGTCACATGGACCCTTTCCCCCTGGCTGGTTGTTGCTAGGTGGTTGCATAGACGCCGACAGTATATTAGTGAAAAAAAAAGAGAGCGTACACATACGTACGCGCACGCACTTACTTAAGCGTAGCAGCGTGTATTTAGTCTTCAGCCATTAGAGGTTCAGAAGGAATTCAGTAGGCCTAGAGGATTTCAGTAGAAGAAACTAGTGTGCTATTGTCTGGGCTTCAGGAGGAATTCAGTTAAAAAAAAAAAACTAATTAGCAAGAAATCAGTAGGCCTAGAGGATTTCGGTAGAATAAACTTGTTTGTTATGGGCTTTACTTCGGATATCAGCATTTCAGGAGGAATTCAGTAAAAGAAAGTAGCTCCGTTAGCGTGAAACTAAACTTCAGGACAAATTCAATAGACCTATAAGATTTCAGCAGAAGGAACTAGCAAGTTTTAGCATGGATTCTGAATAGTAAACTTCTATCAGATATCAGAGTTCCAGTACGAGGACTTCGATAAAACTAGTGAACGAGATATCTGGTTAGGTCTACGGATTTCAGTAGAAGAAACCAGTGCGTTAGCATGAGTCTAAACTTCAGGAGATATCCAGTAGACCTAGAGGACTCCAGTAGATGAAGTTCGTGTGTTAGCATGGACCTGAACTTCAGATATCAGAACTTCAGGAAGACTCAATAACGGTGAATTTATGCACCGTCCGGTGTAACATTTTCAAACCTCCAATGTATGACACGGAAACTTTATAACATCCTAATTACTATAGTACTATAGAGTCGTGTTTTGTTGTATTTTTAGTCTGTTTACATATACTGCAGTCTGCATACGCTGTAAATACAGTCAACGCTGAATTAACTGACTGTAAGATAACTGTAATACAGTAACTTACCTAAGTTATCCCTTAAAAATGTGCCAGAATATTAAGTTTTTACCAGAAGAAAACTTAAGTGGCCTCGATACGTGTTCAGACGCAAAGTTAGTTAAGCTTCTAGGTAAGTTGGGATAGGCAAGAACCAGTTTCCTTCGTGAGGAAGAGGCGAACACCAACTTGTAAAGAAAATTCAAGACAAAATAGAATGAGATAGTATAGAAAAGGGTATGAGTGGAACATATATATTGGGTTTCTTAAATAGGTTATGAAAGGCTTTGGAAAGTGAAATACTTGTAAAGAGGGAGCGAGATCGGTTGGGGCAGACCCAATTGTCTTTGATTTACCACGATGAAATAAAAAAAAATTTAAAGATAAAATCATATATTTCTTTTATGATTTTATTCTATTTTTTCTTTTATTTATTGATATGATGAAATAAAAACACATTTAAAAATTAGCGTAATGATTTATATGATGAAACAAAAAAAAAAAATTATTAAAAGTGAAATTTAAAAAAGAATGTTGTAGACCAGATTGTTATGTCTCTAACGACTTCATCGTCGCCGGCGGGAGCTTCCTGCCGGAACCGATAAGAGAGCCTTTGATGTTTCTTCCCTCCCCCCCCACCCACTCCCACCTCCCCTCCCCTCCCCCCATCAACACGTAGCCCTCGGCATCATTCCCCCGGACGGAGTCCAGACAGGAAGTGCAAATAATTGATAGTTCTTATTACCAGGGAAATATTATTATTTTCAGCCATGTTTGTGTAGGCGAGTTGGTGTACTACAAAGGTATGAGAGATTGATGTGTATATACTGTATATATGTATATATAAATATATGTATATATGTATATGATATATAACATAATATATACTTATATATTATATATATATATATATATATATATATATATATATATATATATATATATATATATATATATATATATATATATATATATAATGTGTGTGTGTATAAACACACACACACACACATACTTCTCAAAATCTTAAAACTTTTGAAGGAATTACTTTATCCACTATACAGTTTAAATAAACAGACAGAGAAACAGAGACAGAGAAAAAGAGAAAGAGAGACAGAAAGGAAGACAGGGAGATAAAACAGGAGGGGGGGGAAAAATACAGTTGCAACATCCCCTCCCCTCCTCCCCTCCCCCCGTGCGATAAAGGCACCCGAGGAACCCCCTGATCGTAGGCCCTTTTTTTTGGGGGGGGAGATATGGAAATACGGAAATTGGAGCCATATTTTGCGCGGAACTGTGACAAGTTTGCAGCCGTATTGTACAATAAAGGGAAAATATTGGATGCTCTGTACCCTTACAAAATAAGTTTCGTAGCACAAACAAAGCACTGCGCACAAACGGGCATATACAATTGGTAGTGGGAGGGGGAGGTAACATTTTTTTGGTTTAGAAAACCCACTTTGTTATAACATTAACAGAATAGTTTTTTTTCAGTTTTGTATCAGTTTTATTAAAATAGTAGTTTTAAATATTTTTAAAAATGAAAATTAACATGGTAGCATTTTTTTATTGAATTTTTCTGTCATCCACTTTCTCCAGTTCGATTATCAATTTTATTAGAAAATAATAATAATAATAATAATAATAATAATATTAAATTAATTCAAAATATTATGAAAAGAGCTTTCAAAAAAGGTTGATGTCATATCAT